>NC_026159.1:1988722-1988950 GCF_000512975.1 Sesamum indicum
ACCCCAGGATCACCAATGAGGCAAGCGTTGTTCTTCCTTCTCTTGCACAAAATCAGCATCAGACGCTCTATCTGCTGCTCTCGACCAATAACTGCCTCCAACTCCCCCTAATTAATTAACCAAAAAAATTAAAATACATCAATTAGTTAATTGGGAAGGTGAAACAAGTACGTACGTACATACTGCAGATCATATACCATTTTTGCCATTGCTGTTAAGTCATTTCCA
>NC_026159.1:1988960-1995976 GCF_000512975.1 Sesamum indicum
TCCACCTTGAAAGGATACTGCTCCAAACTCTCCATGCTTAATTAATTAATTTGGTTTAGTGCAGCTGGTTTTGTTGATAGTTGAGATGTAGTTGATGATGAGGGCTATATTTATAGGGACTAGGGCGTATTTAATTATTAATATCATGCACCATAATTAATTGTGATTCATCATCATCATCATCATCATCATAATAATAATTAACTACAGTATTAATTAACCTAGATAATCTAAAAGCTAGAGTAGGTGTTATTAGGAGGAATATCATAAGGTTCATCCTCTGAGTACGTATGTAGGTACAAGCTGACCTGATTCTGTTCCAAGTCCTTGTGGTGGTTACCTAGATTCCTTGATCATTATAATTAAGGGGCTTCTCATATATTTGTGCATGGCAGGCGGCAGCAGCATGCATGCACGTGTATTAATTAATGTTTTTTGGGGTGTCGAGTCGTGAGTTCAAAAAGAGAGTTTATAGTGTTAGTGTTTAGGGTGGTAAGTCCAAGTGGTGCAATGATATATCATGTTGAGGCCCAATTCAGATTTGTGATTAGAGTACTGAGATTGTATTGGGCCATCACCCTAAATATCTTTCTCAACACAACCCGTCTCATAGTTTATTAATAGTAATGTGAGCGGCAGCCTAAGTTAAAGCAATATATATGTACATATATATATATATATATAAGTCCAAATATACTGGATAAGTTCTCACCTGCATTTCACAACTAATACATCAGTTATATATACGGGTCCTTACCCTCTAGTTTAGAAGTTCCATCTATCAAAATTTCTAATCTAAAGAAGATTAATGAGCCTAAAATATCTCCTAACTCAAGTAAGATGTTATCTTGATTCAGTAAGATACCTTCCTATTTACAGCTTATAGTATATTGTTGATTTTGATCACTCCCCTCAAGCTAGCAGGTATGGAGATGTTGATCATTCCCAGCTTGCTTATAATTTTTTCAAATTGTAAATTTGCTAGTCCCTTAGTCAAAATATTCACCATTTGTTTCCTTGTTGGAACATATGGAGTGCAGATGAATCCATTTTTTAGATATTCTTTTATAAGGTGTTGAGCAATTTCAATGTGTTTAGTTCTATCATGTTGTATCGAGTTGTGAGCAATGTTAATTGCTAACTTGTTGTCACAATAAAGCCTCATAGATCCTTACCACTTAATTCTAAGGTCATTCAAGATTATACGTATACATAAAAGCTCACATATGCCATTAGCCATAGCTCTAAATTCCACTTCAGCACTTGATCTAGCAACTACATATTCTTCTCCAAGTAATCAAGTTGTCAAAAAAAATAGTGTAGTACCCAGTTGTTGACTTTCTGTTTTTTTTTGGGCTAAGTACAATAATTCTGAATTGCCTCTCTGCTGAGCTTGTGGACCTAACTTGGGCCTAGTGTCTCTTCTTGGGCCATGCCCATCAAATTTCATTCTTAAAAATCCAAAATGATGTTGCTTACTAGTATTTATACTCTTAAACCCTAAAATGACAATGCTAAAAATCAGCTTTGGGAAAAAAAATCAAACTAACATTAGGCTGAATAGTGGTCCCCTACTCTATTTGTTCTTCTGCTGCTTAAAGCTCTCTATGCCATTGTTGTTTGTAGAATCAACGGCAGCCTTTGAATCCAGTTGATCATGGTGATTCATCCCACGTGGTCCTCGGAAGCTCGCCTTGGAAAAACTCTGCCGTTTTGGGCAAGTGATTTAAGAAGCGCGATGACAATGTCGTGCGACCTAATTTTCATGCCGATCAATGCTCCTGCTGCAATCTGGAGAGTTGTGTTGACACAAAATCTGTAATTTAAAAGAGATTGATGATCCTGAAATGATCTTATATGTTGGTTGAGTAAGATATGTTCTTATTACAGCTCATGTATTATCTCTATTTGAAGCTAAAATATCGTTCTATATTTACAACTAAGATACAAAATGTGGGGAATTGTATTGTTGGTTTTCATCAGATATAATTAGGAAAATAATTAGTTAAGGGGCAAAGTGAGAGACATTATTATTAATTAAATAAGGTGGGGACAGCATAGCACAGTACAGTGGACACACTATATTATAATAATAATTAAATTCTGGAATAGGGTGTAGGTATGGCCCTGTGGGTGTGGCGTGAAAGGAGCTTGCTCATGCTGCATGGAGATGCGCGTTTACTCCAATCCAATACAATTTCACTCTCAACTCTTACGCTACCTACCTCCCAATTTCTTCTTCTTCTTCTTCATCATCCATTCTCACACACACATATATATAGGTATGTATGTATATATATCCCCCCAACCTCCCCACATCCCATGCCCTACTCCTATTGTTATTTTCAAACACTACAAACAACACCTACTCCTATACTCAATACTTTCTCTCTCTCTCTCTCTCTCTGTCTGTCTGTCCTCTGTGTGTGTGTGTGTGTGTCTACAAATAGAGAGATCATCTCGTAGAAGCGACGTCCGCTGAAATATATATATATATATATATATATATATATTCAGGTGGTAAGACATCGTACGTAGGTGGTGCCTCTGCTTGTTGGGTTTCCCTGTGGACAAACTGCACCTTCTTTAATTTTCCAGCTAGTACCTAAGTATTGCCGAAATCATCTGCGAAATGTTAAGATTACTCAGAAGCTGCAGGTGCGTACATCATACACATACATATCCATTTATTTAATTAGCCTTTGCTTTTATATATATGTTTCAGTATGATGATGATGATGATAGTATACACAAGGAATTAAAAAGGGTAGAAATAAAATTAGATGATGAGCGTGTGATTACTGCATCTGCATGCACTCACTCATCAGATATATGATCCATCATTTGCAGATCAGAGTCAAAAAGGAGGACTAGTAATGCGGTACTACTGTTGGCGCAAATTAGACAACGTCGACCACTTTCTTCAGCAACAACGGACAATAGTGCTACAACAGCATCAGCAGCAGCCAGACGGTATTATATATATATATATATCTCTTCAATTCCGCTTAATTCATTAGCTAATATTACTTATAAATTTATGATGGAAAGAGAAAAAGGAAAGGGAGAGGAAAAGGAAAAGCTCAAGATCGATCAATGATATATCCTGAGGAGGTCGATCGACTTTAACTTCCATGCATCTATATATATATTTACATCAATCTTTTTTTCTTATGTTTATGTGATTGCATAGTATATGATTGAGGTAGGTGATGATGAGTTAATTTCAAAAATAAAAAATAAAATTAAGGTGCTTTGCAATTAATTTGGTAATTAGATAATTGCTTTAGGGAAAATGGTTTGGATGGGATCCCTTGTTTTGTGCCGTCTTTTGAGGCTTTAATTTTGAGGCCTAGCAGGGTGGCTTGTCTACAAAATTCCCACGATTCCCTCTTAATTAATTAATAATTGCCTGCTCATCCTCTTTCAAATAAAAAGCTTATTTTTTGGTCAACGCCGGGCCTCCCTTCATTTGCCTTGATCACTTTTCCATTATCATTATTCAATTTAATTATTGGGTTTGAATGATTTGGCAAATATCACTTAATTACAATCATACCATGCACCCTACCCTACCTAATTAATTAATTTCTCTCTTCAAACAAACAAATTATTAACCCACCTTTACTATATATATGGTACTGCATGATCCATATGTATATATATATACTCGTCACCTATATATGGAAGAAATTTATTTAAGTAGGTAGGTGGAATGATCAAGGTTTAATTACATGATGATGATGATTATTGTTACTACTGACATCATGACATCCATCCAGTCTTGAAGGGAAGGTTGCCCTCATAACTGGTGGTGCAAGCGGTCTTGGGAAGGCTACAGCACAAGAGTTTATCCAACATGGAGCTCGAGTTGTCATTGCCGATATCAATACCCATTTGGGTCCACAAGTCTCCCATCAATTGGGACCTCTAGCCCACTTTGTGGCATGTGATGTTGGCAGTGAGGCCCAGATCGCTGAAGCTGTTAACCTCACCCTGGCCCGCCACGGCAAGCTCGACATTATGTGCAACAACGCTGGAATCGCAGGTTCTCCTTTTCCACCCAGCATCATTGATCTTGACCTCAATGAATTCGACCGCGTCATGCGGATAAATGTCCGGGCCACCATTGCGGGTATCAAACATGCGGCCCGGGCCATGATCCCGGCGGCCTCAGGCTCCATATTGTGCACCGCCAGTATTAGCGGGCTTATGGGTGGGCTTGGACCGCATCCATACACGGTCTCCAAATTTGCAATACCTGGGATAGTGAAGTCGGTGGCGAGTGAGTTGTGCAAACATGGGGTTCGAATAAATTGCATCTCGCCATCACCCATTCCCACACCACTAGTGGTGGACCAATTTGCTCGAATAATGGGGGGCGGCTGCAGTAGGGAGCAGATTGTTGGGATAATAAAGGGGTTGGGGGAGCTAAAGGGTGCGATTTGTGAAGAAGTGGATGTGGCCAGGGCAGCCTTGTATTTGGCTTCCGATGATGCTAAATACGTAACAGGCCATAATCTTGTTGTGGACGGAGGCTTTACTGCCTTCAAAACTCTTCAATTCCCTACCACCCATGCATGAACATATATATATCTATATATAATTAAGTTTTAATTTCTTTCAATTAATTGGTACTGAGATTGATTACGAAATATATTTTTAAATATTGTACGACTAGCTAAAGGATATATGGAAGGCTATGTTTGGATTTGTATTTTTGAATAATATGTTATAGCACCTTAATTCGTTGATCGCCATGATCACATGTATAATTATATACATGTTTAATTAATTCTTTTTCAATTCTTCTTATGGATATATATCATCATGTGTTAATTAATTTGTGTTGGAAGTACATATATATATATAAATATATGCATATATATAGATATGGGTAAATATTTCAAAAATGATATTATGGGTGGATGTAAATTTAAAGTTATAATTTAACGTGAGGTCATGGTATGGTTTGTTCTAAATCTCCCGTTGTAGAATAAATTTAAAATTAATACGCCATCGATCAAAAGTGTGAGAATTGTTCTGAATAGATACACTTCAGTCATTGATGATTTAGAGATCACATAAATACAAAGCAACATTCTCAAGAGTTATTTTGAGACTTGACCTAACCCGACACACAAATGGTAGGTATATATATATCGGTAGGGATGCATATATATATAGACAGAGATGTGTGTGTGTGTATGTGAAGGATTAATGGAAAAGGCAATTAAGGTAGTCCATTAGCGGGGGCGTATGATGATGATGATGAGAATATGATGGATGGCGTGAAACAGAAAGAGGTAGGGGGCTAGGGAACATTCCATTTCCACCCACATGGTAGTTTGGGATCCCGGAAAGAGACCTCTCATGTGTATTGCTGATTACTGCTTAATTTACACACCTACCTACCTAATGTATTATTTGATTAATTTCAGTATATGTACATCTTCAGTATTACAATATATATATATATATATATATATAATTTTGATATGTGTAGGTAGTTGATATTTTTTGCATCAGCACTCACGAGATATCTGATGCATACTGTGATATGGATGCCGCCCTGGTCGGGTGTCACATGCGTGCTTTTCTTTCTCGCAGCGGAATGTAATTTTTATATATTTTTCGCCTGTGGCGGCGCCTAAGGTTACGCTTAACCTTCGACCAGCCTTCGCACATATCAGAGTATAGCGACAGTCCGTCGTGTTTCCTCGACACTGAAACTCGCTAGCGCGATATCTGAACGCCTCCCTGCGCTGCACCGCGTACCCTTGCGCTCGCCTATCTAGAATGCCCATACTCGCTGAGGCTCTCGGCACTCATGCCTTAGCGTCTCGCACACAATCTCGAAACCTGCCGACGCATTGCTCAATGGCAAGGAGCATCCTCGCTCCGCCTCGACATTACGGCGCTATGCATGCGCCCGCAACGCCCATCTCATGCCCAACACTCACTCGGTACATCCTAGGCGCTCACCCTCGTCATGACCGCCTTCCATGCCTCGCCCGAGTAGGACCGCATCCTAAGTCCGAGGCACAATTGGTATGCCGACATCTTGCCATTATCTCACACGGCATGCCCGATATGTCTTCTTGCCTTTTGGCTTGGTTTCACAATATGCCCTGTGACGTCCGTAGAATTTTGTATGTAGTTGGGAGACTAATTGGTAATTATTAGAAATTTAGATGTAATTAGTAAATAAAATTATAGATTGAATTTGGGATATAATAAAACTTGAACGGATTAAATTGGAGTTCGTAATAATATTTGAAAGCAAATTATATTAATTAGAAAATTAGAAAGGACGTAATGGGTATTTTGAGAAAAGTTTAATTAAATATATAAAATAATAATATTATATATATAAATAATATATAGTAGAATTGAGGGGAGAGAGAGAGAGTGTAGAATGAATGAGGCGGTGGGCCTCTCTTCCATATTAATATGCACACACACACATAATACAAACTCACACACACACATTCATACACACACAGCGATGCACACACACATTTCGGAAAAACAGAGGACGTGACGACAAGATAGAGGATTGAGCAGTCCCTCGTAAAACAGAAGTATTTTGGGGATTTACGGTAAGTATAGCTAATTGGATTTAAATATATATATGTGTGTGTGTGTAGTATTGTATATATTATATATATTGGTTTCTTGGATGCGATCGTGGACTTGGCTTTACATTATTATACGTGGCTTTCGTATATTGATTGTTTATATAATTAGTTGTGAATTATTTGTTAGATTACCATCTTATTGGTGAAATTGTTACGATGTGATATGTAATGGTAATGTAGAGATATGCGGGATATGATTATGTGATAATCATATAATTGATTGTTGATGAAATCAAACTGGGAGTTGTTGTTGAGGAAGTGATTATTATAAAGAAAAGAATGATGATCGTGAGTTGAAATAAAAGATGATGCTTACCTAGTTGGAAACACAGTCAATGGTTTATGAAAATGTGATTGATATTGAGATATGAAAAA
>NC_026159.1:1996372-2049564 GCF_000512975.1 Sesamum indicum
TATATATAAACTGATCAGCTATACTTATTGAGTAGGCAGCTCATTCCTTGCCACGTACTTTTCAGGAGATAGGTCACACTGACTAGCCACATTGACTTTGAGCGGTGCCGTTGTCTTTATTAGGTGGGTCAGCCGTGACTTCTGAAGCCAAAGTTTTTGATTGTTGGGTTGTAAATATTCTGGTCTTTTATCGGGATTTATGTTTAAAGTTGTGGTATGATTTTCTTGAGGTTATGAACACGAGAACATGTAGTGAGGGTAAATATGAACTTTTGGTGGTATCTAATACCTTTTGTGATATATAATATTATATTGATAAATTAGAATTTATTTTACTGGTTGAAAGCGAATTACTTATAGAATGAGTTCTGATTAAAGAAATGATGAAATAGTGATAATTAGATGTAGCGAGTAGGGGGTGCTACATGCCCACAGTGCGGCATCGTCCCACGATCGCTCATCTCTAGCCAACGGACCCCCATGGACGGTTAGAACTCGATAGCACATTCCATGAGTTGGATCACGAGGTCTTGGAATGCTTGCCTCGATCACCCATTTGCACGAGAGGCGTTGCCCCTAATATCTCGCAGCCCGCGGGGCAACCTTGCGCGTCACACAGAGCCTCTCGGCCGTATCGGTGCCCAACTTAGGCCATCCTGGCCCTACGCTGCCCGTCAGGTTTCCAAGCCCTTCAGGGACTCTAGCGCTCCTCTTTGAGTTGCCTAAGGCCGACTATTGAAGGCCCCTATCATGCCTCCAAGAGAACGCTCATTTAGTGCAAACGTCTTCTCAAGCTTCTGCTGTTGTGCACGGGAAGGGCTGGCTGGAGCTCACCACTGCGTGCCCCCCTTATAATAGGCTTAAGAAAGTAATCTCTTGTTCCAAGAGTAGAACACTCAAAGGGCCGAGGAGTGCACTTTTTCAGCATCTCCTTCGACTGACATCCAAATCACGTCCGCTTGAACCGTAGCGTAGCCTACGACTTGCACATTATCACGATAGAGTTTCAGCCTCATCCGATCATCCATGGCTGAGGAATTGTCTCTACAATACTCTAAAACTACAGTCTCGCCTCTGCACCGGCAGACTCTAAACATCATCGTTGTCTCCTACCGAAACGGAACCGTCTACCTTTGAAACATCTTGGAAGCACTCCCAACACTCCAAGGATCTTGCAAATGAAATAGTAATGCGAATCTCCAAGGATAAAACACTCTGCTCGAAGACCATATGCGCCCTTGCGTGCTGGCCGACATCCCCTAGCCGCCCATACGTCATCCATAAGTCACTACCGACCGTCTAGCCCAAAGTGCAGCCAGTGACACTGGGGTTAATATATAGCTAGAGTATTTTATGTAAACGTACTAACAGTCTTAAATTGTGAATTATGACATCGTTTGATTCATGTGATAGTGATGCATTTAAAAAATGCATGAATTCAATGGATATGGATAATTCTCAAAATTTAAGTCAAAGGGAATGCAAATCCTAAAGGGGGGACCTGCAAAAAAGCGTTAGCACTCGACGCCCAAGTTAGTAACTCATTTGAGATTGAATAAAGCCAAAAAGTAAATAAATATAATTAAAATCGAGAAATGGTGAATAAAGTCGGTGAAAAATATAAGAACACTTGATAATGTGCATGTAGATTACTTTGAGAATGTTTAGAAAGTGTTTAGAGAATGAGACAGATGATTTAGAGAGTAGTTTTCCAGATCTTGGAAGATGTCTTCTTAGGGGGACTGCACCTGTATATATAGAAGGGGCGTCCCCCTCTGCTGGGACTCTACACACTATCTTATCTCCAACTGTTTACCTCACAACAACATATTTTTGCTTGGGGGATAACTCTTTGCATGTGAGGACTCCTATTCTGAGGGGAGTCCTTCTCGGTTTAGGAGTCTTGAGTCTTGTGGGCGCCTCTCTTCTCCTAAGCTGTCCTAGTTGGGCTTTAAATGTGGGTCTATGGTTGAAAAGCGTTTACCAAGCTTCCTTCTTAGGCCGGATATGTGGTCCTTCTTATGGCTACCTCTTCTTGGGGTAATGGGTTTAGCTTGGACTCTATAACTCCTTTTTAGGCCAAGTCTCTTTGGATCGCACACATCATTTAGTCTCCCTCACTCTAAGGAGGAAGGGTTGCCCCCTAACTTTTTAGAGTAGGAGCCCTTGTTACACTAAAAAGGGGATCCCCCTTCGATTTTTTTTTTTAATTCCTGCTAAGAATGTCAGTAGCATAAGCATAATGAGAAAAAGAAGACTTACTTCGTGCCTATATGGAGCAAGGCTTTTGATGAAAGCGCCTCCAAGGAGGAGGGGTTAACATGTGCTTTTTGTGCTTACTTCGGTGTAGGGGTTTATTTTTCTGCAAGAGAATGGTAAATAACAAATACATGTATATATTATGAATAGATATTGCACGGAGCAAAATAATTGTGCTTCCTCGGAGGAGGGCTTATGTGAGGGAAGGGTCATTTCTTGGAACAAGGCTTATGAACTTCGTCGGAGGAAGAATAAGGTGTCCGCAACAGGGCTTAGATGTCTCTGCAGAGGAGGGTTGTGTCTGCACCAGACAGAGCTTACAAGTCCCAAAAGAAGGACCTAAGTGCTTGCCTGAAAGAGGGCTGGGGTGCATCTATGGAAGAGAACCTCTCTGTCTGTGTGGAAGACAAGACTTTTTATGAGAGGGATGCCTTCCTTGTAAAATCCTTACAAGCAAACATATGTTAACACATCGAAGTGGATAAAATAAATCTCCAAAATTATTAAATTAAAATATTAAAAATACTCCTTGAGGGAAGCTTGTATGTAAAGATTTATTCGTTGAGGGGGATGTCTGCTTTGGGGCAAGGCTTATTCCGTTAAGGATGCCCGCTTGCGGGTAGAGCTTTACTCGATGAGGATGCTTATCTTGGGGCAGGGCTTATTCTGAGAAGGTGTCTGGGTGGAGTAGGTCCTTGTCATCTTGTTCCTTGCATTTTTGACAAAAGACAACATTCTTGTACTCCTTAGTCTCCTCCAAGTTAATGTACTGTTCAATTAGTGCTAGGTGATTGTAAAATTGAGAAGGGTCTTCTTAGTTAAGGACTTGAAGAAATCCCCATCTTATAATTCATGTGTACTATTAGATGTTGCAGTAGGGACTTCTAGGGCCGCTAAATTAAACCATTGAAGATACTCCATCAATGATTCCCCTTCTCTTTGTTGTAAAGAGAAAAAGCTCATGATTGTCTTTTGACACTATTTACTACTGGCAAATTGATGGAGAAAGAGAGAACGAAATTCTCCAAACGATCGGATGGATCTTGAGAACAATTGATTGAATCACTATTGGGAAGACCGCGTGAAGGTGGTTACAAGCACATCACACTTAACCCCAGCGGTGTAACGGTAGAGAAGTGCTCCTGTGAATTTGTGGTTCTGTTGTACTCCGGCAAGTTGGGCTCTTTCCAGTTGAGAGGGAGTACGTCTGCCATGATTTCTTCACTAAAGGGGATTTCCGAGGGTGTTCTTGTGATTTGGTACTGGATATCTTGGAGGCTTTTTTGCAGGTATCCAAAATGTGCTAGCTACTAAGGAGGGACGCCCTGCTAGATTCGCGAGGGAGGTCCCTGACCTCATGTTATCGATGGTTCATGAGCAGGGGGTACTCTTTTACTTTCTTCGTTAGGGATATCCACGCCTGATGGAGTTGCTGGACGGACTAGGACTAGTGTCGCCATTTGCTCCCATATAGCCACCATGATCATTTGTTGTATGGTCCATAGGAACTCTTGGAGGAGCCCCAAGTGTCTGAGGAGGGACTGTAGTATGGAGGCTTAGTTAGCGGGTTAGCAAGTTTGGGGGGTTTTGAGACCATCGCTTCACTAGAGGGGATTAACCCCACTAATGGGGGATACCCTACTGGCGGGGGCTAGGAGTGTTCCTGCAACAACTTGCAAAGCCTGGGCATTGTTAGGTGCCTCCACAACCTTTGCTTGTTTGCGGAGTTGTTGGGAATCTCCATTGTAACTCGAGTCTTCAACTTTGTGTTCCCATAGACGGCACCAATGATACGTTAAAAAAATGCACCGGTCCAATGGATATGGACTATACTCAAAACTTGGGCTGAAATGAATGCAAATCCTGAAAGGGGGGACCTGCAAAAAAAATGTTAGCACTCCCACGCCAAGTTAGTAACTGATTTGAGATCGAATAAATTTAAAAAGTAGATAAATTTAATTGAAATCGAGATATGGTGAATAAAATTGGTAAAAAATGTAAGAACACTTGATAATGCGTTTGTGGAGTGCTTAGAGAATGTTTAGAAAGTGTTTAAAAAGTATTTAGAGAGTGAGAGAGATGATTTAGATAGTGGTTTTTCAGATCTTGGAAGGTGTCTCCGTAGGGGGATTGCACATGTATATATAGTAGGGGCGTCCCCTTCTGCTGGGACTTTGCACACTACTTTTATTCTTGGGAAAAGGGGCAAGATACGTGTGATAAGGTATGATTTGATCTTATCTCCAACTGATTACCTCACATCAACATATTTTTGCCTGGGGGAGGATTCCTTGCATGTGAGGTCTCCTATTCTACGAGGAGTCCTTTTAGGTTTAGGAGTCTAGATTCTTGTGGACGTCTTTCTCCTGGGTTGTCCTAGTTGGGCCTTGAATATGGGCCTATGGTTTGAAAAGCGTTTACCAGGCCTCCTTCTTGGACCAAATCTGTGGTCTTTCTGGTGGGTTACCCTCTTTTTGGGTTGATGGGTTTAGCTTGGATTCTAAATATCCCATGATAATATAATATAGTATTTAGTTGAAGGGATTATAAAATATAATTAAATATGAATAAATTATTAAAGAGATCTTGCTTAAATTATTTTTATATTTATATAGTAGCATGTGAATGAGGTTTTGATCAGTAGGAGATGCACATATGGTGATGGTGGTGGGAGGATTATTGTTGGTGTGTTTGGCATAGATAGATAAGAGGTTTTGATTAGTAGGAGTTGCATGGGGGGCACGTGTAGAGAGAGGGTGGGGTTTATCTTGATTTTTATCTCTATCTAGTGGGAAGCAGCGGAAGTGGAAGACTAGTAGTCTAGTACTGTAGTAGTAGATAGTATGAAATATGAAGGTGAATGGTCCTTGCCAATATGTATGTATGTATGGTATTGTATTCACGTGAAGATGAAAACCAAGACCGCCCCATCCACGACCACACACCCACGCACACACTGCCTCTACATTTTGAATTCTGGACCTCCTCTGGATTTTAGCAGCAAACCCCCCACCCCCCCACCAAGCACCTAATTACATTTATATAGTGAATGTTGAATGTTGAGGATGAGTTATATATCTATAGAGTTAGGTGCGGTGAAAACTGAAAAAGTAAAAAAGAAAAGGTGTATTAGTAGTCACGAGGAACTTGGGATTTGTATATATTCATTCAACGGAACATCAACATCCATCCATCCAACAACTTTAATTACTTATTTCAATTCAAACTTCCTTCCATTTTTACCATCCATCTCTATTACTAATCTTGCAAGAAAACCAATTATTTCATTTGTATACATGATTAATTAAGTCCTCTTCTGTTTTCTCAGACATGTTAAGACAATACAATTATCCAAAATCAATCATTTAAGTCTCAATTTTACTTTTTTATTCTTACCAACATACATACAATTTCTTTCTTAAAAAAAAATTAATAATCTTTATTTAGAAAACAAAAGTGAAATTGAAACCTTGATTCATGTGGGGCCCGGGGACTGCAATTTAGGTTAGTTTATAATCATCATATGACTAGCTCTTCTGATTAAATAATTGAATTTTCTATTCTAAATACTGTCATATTTTTTAAAATTTTTTAAAATATACATATATATAATGTGTATATGCTAAATAAAATATCATAGAATTTGAAATGTTGAAAATGAAAAAGATAAAAAGATAGATGAGAGTACAATGCATAGAATGATAAGAAGAAGAGAGGAAGACAAATTGTGAGAGGTTGTAATTTGTGAAGCCCACAGACAGACATACATACATCCTTTCCTCCTGCCTGCTTCCTCTCCTATCATCCTGTGGATGGAGTTGGAGTTGGAGTTGGAGTTGGAGTCGGAGTTGGAGTTTGGAGTTGGGAGCTGAGAGTTATCTACACTACAACAGAGCAACTGTGGGAACAAGAATGATTGTTATTATCATTCAAACTTCAAATCCCTCCCTCCCTCTCTCTTAACTGTAACTCCCTTTTCGCCTCTCTTTTCTTTTCCTCCACAGAAGCCCTTCCACTCCACAATGCTACCCAGGTCCGACGCCCCCGTTTGGATGGACGCTCAAGAAGACGAAGCTGTTTCATGGCCTCCCCGTACCAACACCCACCCCCCCTCCACTGATGATGATGATGAATTCATTATCAACTCCTCTGCCTCTCTCTCCTCCTTCAGGTCCATGCTAGAGCCCGATTCTTTCGTTAACAATGCCATCACCACTCCCAATCCATTCTATCACTCTGAATTCACCACCCTTCTCTTTAATCCCTTAGACAACCACTCTTCTCCCTCTCATCCCCACCTCTTCCCTCTAGACCCCTCTTCACACCACATCCCCTCTCTTTTCCCCCCCAAATCTCTCCTCTCTTCTTTCTTCAACAACAATTTCGACAATGCTTTTGATTTGGGCTGCGATCCTACTTTCTTCCCTCCCCAAGACTCCACTTCCCCTCCTATTTTCATGGGTTTTAATTCCCAATTCCAACCCACTTCCCACTTCCCACCCTCCTCCCGGATGCTTCCCTTTTCCCAAGATAACTCCTCCTCCGCCGCCGCCATTGGGGGCACAGGCGCTTCTAATCCATTCAGTTTCGAGGATTTCGACGCTGGCGCCATTTTTCCTAACAGGTCTAAAGTGTTGAGACCTCTTGAAGTTTTGCCGCCCCTAGGAGCTGAGCCCACTCTGTTTCAGAAGAGAGCAGCCTTGCGACAGAGTTCCGGATTGCAGACTTTCGGGACTCTGAGCTCGAGAAGCGATGAGGGTTTGACGAGTCTCGATGATACTGGAGGAATGGACTTGGGAAAGAAGAGAAAGAGGAAACATGAGGATGAAGTGGAGGATATGGGTGCTGATATTTCAACCATGAATTATGATTCCGACGACCCAACTGAGAAATTAGGTGACGGAAATGCTGATAACGGTGGAGATAATTCGAACGCGAATAGCAGTATAACGGTTGGAGATCGGAAGGGGAAGAAGAAGGGGATGCCGGCCAAAAACTTAATGGCGGAGAGGCGCCGGAGGAAGAAGCTCAACGATAGACTATACATGCTTAGATCCGTTGTACCCAAAATCAGCAAGGTATGCCCAACTTCGAGCTACCAATTAATGATAAACATTTCGTACCTTGCTAAAGGAATTTTTATTTTGTCGTGGGCGTTAATTTCATGTCTGTGGTTTTGCCTTCAGTTATGTAAGGCTCATTGTTCATCATGTCGGCTTGACCAATATCAAAATTACATTGAAATTGAGTATCGATCGAAGGGGCAGACCAAGAATACTTAAGCACGAAAAACTTGTAGAATTCACATTGGATTTTAGTTATTACTAACTGGATACTGAAATTGTCCACCAATATATTTCTTTTGATAAGTTTGGTGTGTGGATTCTATAACTGGTCGTGCTTCAGATGAGAAGCTGTATCATGTGTTTTTCTTTTCTTAATAAAAGACAATAAAAAGTTAGTCCACAAGTAATTGGTGTGCTGATTGCTGTGTGTTCTTCCAGATGGATCGAGCTTCAATACTTGGGGATGCCATTGATTATCTAAAAGAGCTTCTGCAACGCATAAATGATCTCCACAATGAACTTGAAACTAACCCACCAGGATCGGTAATGCAGCCAACGACAAGCTTCCATCCCTTGACACCGACCCCTCCTACTCTCCCTTATCGTGTTAAGGAAGAACTCTGTGCAAGCTCAACCCCCCCCAAGAACCAGCCTGCAAAGGTAGATGTCATGCATCTTTCTTTGTGAATGATTAAGCACTTCCATCATTGGGCTCAAAGGTTATTTTACTATGATGCAACATACCCCTCAACTCCATTTGTTAAGTATCTTGACCCTGTCAATGCTTTACAATCAATTGGAGTGTGGCCTGCAAAGGTGCCTACACATCTTTGAGCCTGGAACTAAGAAGCATGTCAATACTTGGCTTTCATGTGCATTTTTCTTATTCTTATGTTTGGATAAAATTTTACAATAAAACATTTTCTGGAAATTCAACAGTGGCCTTTTGAAATCAAATCTATACAGTTTGTAGATAGTGTTCAATGAAGCGTATGATTTCCAACAGGACATGGTTATAAACTTGCACAGCCTCACTGTAATTCCTTTTACAAGACTAAGATAGATCCTTGTTTTGGACTTGGTACTTTATTTTCATATTCTTTTGAATATATGATGTTTTTTAGGTTTTCTGTCACTCAAATTCTCTACTTGTGAACATGTATTGGTTTCTCGTCATGGCATCTTTTAAAATCTTTCTCTGCTTATGCTGTCTTATCTGTCTGTCTTGTAGGTCGAAGTAAGGTTGAGAGAAGGGAGGGCTGTAAATATACACATGTTCTGTGCCCGTAGACCAGGTCTCTTGCTGTCCACTATGAGGGCTCTGGACAACCTTGGACTGGACATTCAGCAAGCTGTCATAAGCTGTTTTAACGGCTTTGCTTTGGATGTTTTCCGTGCAGAGGTAGATTTTAAATTATCATATTTCCTTCGAGCAGATAAAATTATGTTATATTCGTTCTCCTGCTAGCTATTTGATGATACCGTAATCTAGCTTTCGATGATGAGCTATACAATTGTAACTGATTTCAACTCTAGTTATGATTAAAATGTTCTGCTTCTCATGCTTTGTTTTCTCTTCTACTATCAACTAATATGGTTTGCAGCAGAAACGAAGAACTGAGATGAGGCTCTTATTGGACAGCCTTCATTTGGCATCCAGTTACTATTTCAGTCCTTGTCATCAAAAGCCAATTCAAATACATTAGTTGTGGATGTTGTTCAGTCCTCTTTGAATGCGCACAAGTTGAATAAAAAATAAAGTTGCTGAACAATTTGTATTGTGCTCTGAATGTTTGGTGTACAAACATTACAATCTACCAGTAGTACCCATATATTTTCTAGTCTGGTTCTTTTGAGTCGCACTTCTCACCATGCTGTTTTAAAAATCTGACCCTTTCAGTACGTTTGCATGCCTTCCCACCCCTGAAAGAAAAACAACTTGAAGAGGTGAAATCATCTCAATTATGGACCATTGTATCCAACATTTTAGTGAATGTAGCACATGGAGAAGGCGTTTTAAGTTTGTGATCCAGCTAAGCCCGTTGAGATTTCCTGAGCTAATGCGTGATAAACTAGAACAGTCTGTCGAGTGTGTAATCAGTTGTAATTGAGTACTGAAATATCATCAATAATCTTGGTTGTAGAATGTAATACCGACTTTACTTTTGTGGCTCGTCAGCAATGCAGAGAAGGTGAGGAGGTTCTGCCGGAGCAGATCAAAGCAGCACTTCTGGATTCTGCTGGGTTTCATGGTGTTATATAGGTTTAATCTTGTTTTCTAAACAGACATCCAAATGATCTGCTGTGCAGCATCGCTAGATCTTGAGTAGGTTGGACCGGAGTGGAGTGCACCACCACGTCATGAATTGGACTTCTTCTCAAGGACCAACGTGGTGTTATCAGAAGTTTGTCAATCTTGATTGTTGGATCAGCATCGGTGAAGCAACAACAGAGTGCACTGATGGTAGTATGTAGGAGAAGTAGTTAAGCATGAGCAGGTTGTAAATCAGAATGGTTGTGTCAATTTATTTATGCGATTATGTGGTCCTTGAAAGACTTGTGATGGAATGAAGTTTCCTAATTTGAGTTCGGCGGGTTTTGTTTGCGAGTGAATTGAGTTGGTGGAACAACAGAAGGGCATCTGATTAATACTCCATAAATTAGTAATTCTTTTCTGCGTAGGGTGGTGGAATATGGTATGGTGTTTCATAAATGAGGTGTGTTTGGTGGTTTGAAGGTCTAAAATCTCCTTAATTGATCTTTCTTCCATTTCATTCATTTGTTGTGCTGTTTAATATACAAGAAATCAAATTCCACACCTTCCATCTTTCTTCCATTTCATTCATAAGTTTCTTTTGATGTATGCCGAAATGGGTGCATTAGCAGTATGACCCGCCCCAGTGTCAGGCCAAGAACCCAAAACCAAAATACTCCCTCCCTCCTCTACGGTTAATCTTAAGTGTCCAATTCCTGTTTGAGTTCACATTCATCACACCCACAGCCTGACAGTGACAGGTAGGAAGGCCCCCCCTTCTCTTAGACAAGAAAGAACACAAGAATGTTATTATTTGTTGTATGCTAATTGGTATTCTGATCAATGCCTCAATTTCTTGTCATGTAATGATAATAATAACACGACCATCTCAGCTGTATAAATTTATGTGATGAAGGAAAGCTGCTTATATTATACATATATATATATATATATATATTCAACACAGACTATGCAGAAACTGCACATTAATACATCCATCCATCTATGATATCTGTATACAGCAAATTATTAAGCGGCTTCTAGCAGATTCCCATCTGGTATGGGGGGTTACAGAATTCTCCTCCGAGGACATCGCAAGCCTCGCCCAGCAGCACCCTGCAATTATGTATATCTATTATTTTGTTGGAATATTATACATATGTATATGTGCAATTATTGCGATTCTTACGTCCTTGGATCTGTGTATTCCAAATACTCCCTCTCAACTGCCTCTGATACAGTCTTTGGTTTCTTAGCTTCTGCTTCTAGCTTCACTTCAGGATATGTCTGCCAGACACGTATCTCCGCCAATTGTTTCACATGCTTCTGCTGGAAAAACACTAGCCAAAAAATGGAATGGAAGATGGATGAAGATGAAAATGGCTGCAATGGACATTATATATTGTGTTTTGGCTACAGAAGAACAGGGGACTAAATTAATGCACTTACGAGATGGTGGAGCTGTAGTTGACTGCCAGAGCATTTGATCTGATTGAAGCAAACCTGGTTGGATTTGGTGGAGAGCTGGTGATCAATTTTCGGGGAGGTGCACGTGGCACAAGGGGAGATGATGATAAGGTTAAAGCAGTATGCATTTTTTGATTTTAGGTTTGAATCTTGAGACTCACTCGCTCACCCTTCCTCTATTTATAGTCTGATGAGTGGCAAAGATATTTAGGATTTGTATAAGGAACCCCTGAGGCTGAGTGGGAGTTCAACGATCCAGGATATCTCTAGCTTGTGTCCCTCATCTGCTAGATTTTTTCTTTTATTTTCCAAGACCACCCCATCATTCATTCCACGCCAACTAAAAAAAATATCTTCCCTGATCATTAGTCCATTCAAATGAGTCTTGCTTTGTTTCTTGCCTTTCGACTGACATTGTGGGTCATCAAATAATAACAATCCAATTCAAGTTTCATATCAACGCTGTATTAACTTAGATATTTCACGAGAATATGTTGCAACTAATTGCAACACTTGTTAGATGAAAATGCTTATGAGAAAGCTCCCGCCAGACAATTAAAAAAGAAGAACAAGTGATAACAATGTTGATTTGAAATTGCTATTGCACGTCAGAACATTCGAATCTGATTTTGTCAATACATCCATGTTTAAACAGAAAACCTGATTTTTTCAGAAAGCATCCACGGCATTGCCTGATGTAGAGCCCATCCTTTGATAAGTCGCATGAATTTCCAAGAGAGGTATAATGTATGGCCCCGACCACCACTGCTATTCTCATAAACCCACCAGTCAACAGTGTCTACGCAAACTGCAAGACAATCTGTTTGAACAGCAGCAAATGGGATACAAGTTTTCACTAATTGCAGATCCCAATAAAGAGAGGTAACTGCAGCAGCTCCCAGTTAGCCAAAGGCTGTCACACTTCAGACTTCAAGGAATGCCTCACACAGACTAGATCATCCAACTTATTACCATCCATTTTATATAAGGATACGCCCTCCATCTGAGTGAAATGATCTTGTGCAGCTTTACTTAATTTCTCAAAAGGCATGATCTCCCATTTGCTGTAGTTTGAGTTCTTCCGGACATCACTCATATCTGGTGATCCAGATACAGGTCCACTGCCGTAAGGGCCCGAGTGTCCCCATACTTTACAGTTGCGGAATTGTCCCTGATCACCCTCTTGGCCAGCTTGATTCTTTTTCAAGCGTACTGCAGCGGAGTGAGCTCTGCTTATTGTTTCTCGACTTGGTATATCAGACCAGTCTTGCTTCCTTGCGGCTCTCATTGGAGAATGGATCCTAATAACCTGGCCAATTTGTTTTTCACAATTTGCAAATTCATTTGACAGTGGCATTTAGATGAGACACAGTATAGCTAAAGCAAAATAAATTTATACTAACACCAAGGCATTCTAGGAGCTGGTAGTATGCTCTTCCTTGAAGTGGATTGTGCCCTTTCCTTGGGGTCGAGAAGTATCGGGTCCTGAATCATTGCTAAAATTTAAGACACGGAGAGAATAACTTCAATGTGGGACAACATTAAGCGAAAAATTGAACTGACCACTCAGTGTATCCAGGATCAACAGTGAAACCATAGATGTCAACAATTTCACACATGGAAAGTGCCAGTTCTATTGATTTCATTCCAGTTCCTTTGGCACCTCTACGAAGCACAATTCCTTGGAACAGATAAACTGGGTTTGGGATTTGCTGCATTGTTGGATGAGAACTTATAAGAATGTCATTCAACAATAAATAATCAACCTACAGATCTAAAACCCTGAATGTCAACTTTAGAACTCATGGCTACAATTATTTTAGTAAGTCAAAGACTACAATGGTCCAGAACATTCTATTTACAAATTTAATAATCATCCCAAAAAGCATACCTTTATCATTGTGTTGAAATCTCTATGGGTCAGACTTTTGATAATAAGCACTTCATCATCTGCAATAAAATAACTGTAGAATTAAGTACAGATGATACTAATATCGCATGATGCTGATGACACTGAATTCTTTGACTTTCAGCTGATCTCTGTTGTTTTTGGTATGATGGACCACCAATATTCAAATAGGTTTAAGTGTTGAGCCAGAAGATGCCCAAGAATTATTGTTATCGTATGCAACAAGGTCAGCTGTTCAGAACAACTGGCGTGCTGTGCCTCAACCCAGCTAAGTGTGTAGGCTTCAATTTCTCACATCTCTTGCATAATGCCATGTTTGCTAGCAAACATTACTAAGACAAAAGTCCAGAACAGTGACAGGAGAACAAGGAGGGCGACAGACACAGATCTACATTGAAATGCAACAATTCAGTGGTTAAATTACAAACTACAGGACTGTTGTAGTTTACCTGACCCATTCAGAATTGGAATCATGTTACGTGCGGCGCCCCTAACTACGAGCCGGAAATCTCTCTTCAGACCTACATACTTGGCATATTTCTGCATAGCATTCAGAGAAAACAGCATAGCAATCAAATTATCAAAATCCCAATTCTGAAAGATCATGAAATTTAATCAAATCTTTAAATAGGAAGCAAAAAGTATGAAATATGATAACGCACATAATAAATTTATGCACCAAAATTTGATCTAATCTAGTCCAAATTACAAAGAATCATTGTCCGCCAAAACTTGATCTATATTCTCCATACCGAAGATAACAGAGAAAAACCACAGTGACACCCCAGCTAACAGGTCAACCGTGCACATTAGGATGATTCTCACATAAATACTGAAGTATTGACATTTCACTCCTCATGCCAAGGCTCTTTATGACCATCGGCACAGATTAGAACCTGGACATATCAAGGCCACAGATGACAGAACCACTGGAGATATTTACCTCATTAACAGGGGCCTCATTGTCTCTTATCACGGCATCATGACTGTCAATTTCCTTCCCAAATTCCGTCTTTAAGAGATCTCCAGAATTCCCAACAACCGCACAAGTTTGAAACTGGCGAGGATGGAAGGGTGGTTTTGCTGGTAACAGCACATTAAGATGTTCTTCACAAAGAGTCTTGTTGTAGCATTTGTCTGCTCCTCTATAACAATAAATAAATAAGGAAGAATAAATTTACAAAGAAGGAAAAGTTCTCCAACTAAATAAGTTAAAAAAACAGAATATTTTATAACAGCAAATATTGGCATTCAAAGAGAAGTATGTCAAACTTACAACTGTGCTATCCTCTTTGCAGCATAATCTAGCCACCCATCAGGCCGTGCATCTAGATACTCTCTTGTCAACACTGTAGTCATATTACGATACTGCATTTCAGATAATTCTGCTTGATTAATGTACAGGAAGCAACCTATACGAAAGTAATTTCAACAACAATGATCAAACCTGTTCCCACAATAATATTGCTTCACAAACATCATACTTGTACTCCAAGGGCTCAAATATTTTAAACTGCTCATTGTACTGCAAACAAATACATATAGTTATGAATGACGTGCAGGCTTCACAGGCATTCAAAAAATATGATCAGATAAAAAGTCGAGCAAGAGGATAAAAGCCAACCCAGGTGCTATTAGTCCCTTCAGGAAACTTGAGAATCAAATTACAGTGATCTATTATCTGAGCAGTGAGTCCAAGTCCTCTGTTTGCCTACAAGCAAAATCCGATGGTGACAAATCAATCTTCAAAACCTTAAAAAGAGTTCTTTTTTTCTTTCTCTATGGGAAGCAGTAAAAATGATAATTATAATTACTCCTATACTGCTACTAATGATAAGCAGAATATCGAAATGGATAGCAACAAAAACAAGAAATATTACTTTGCTGGAAATTCAAAAAAAAAAAAAAAGGAAGAAGATCCAAGATTTGCCAATACGTAAATATGGAACCATATTATTAAACAATAACAAAAAGCTAGATTAAGTAAGTAGTGCAGTTAGATGGAGAATGTAAAGATGAATTGAAATGAAAGAAGATCCGGAGGGAAGTGGTAACTGACCACGCATTGTTGAAGAGTGGACTGGAAATCAGACAAAATCCGAAGATCGAGTTTGTTAGTTTTTGTGATTTGCTGGTTACCTGGAAGATAAAGGGGGAATTTGGGAGCTTATGAGCGAGTAATGGAGTGATTTGGTGAAAAGGGAGCATAATATGTTACCGGCGGAGAAGGAAGAGTTAATGGCGAAAACAAAGAGAGAGAGAATAGCGGCGGCGCAGAGAAGATGGAGGAGAGCGGGTGTCCTAATGGATGACTTTCGCAGACCCCTCATCTCCGCACGACGGATCCAACACCGCAGGCCTGTTCGGGGAACGATGATGATGACGCCTCTTTGTCTCTTTTCCTTCTCTTCTTTCTGTCGACACAGGCAGGTACAAGCAACCCCAGCCTAATTAAAAAGGGAACCCCTATATGCATTGTATATATGCATACTTGTGGTTTTTGTTAACAATTAAAAAGAGCAGAGCACTCCTTCCTAAATCAAATCTTATTTAGGAGGAGTTTGTTAGGATAAAAATATAATATATCCCAACTTATTCAATTAATATATATATATGTATGTATGTATGTACATTAGTTTGACCCTTCAAATTTTGTATAGAATTTTTCATCAATCAAGCTTTTAATAGGTGTTGCCACATACATTCCCAGATTCTCAACACCTATTAATACTTTATCTTATTTTGGCACATTACTCTTACAATTTAAACATAGCCAAACAACATCCATAGTCCTGCCAGGTAGAGGTTGGGAGTCTACAGACTAGAGGAGTTGATTTGGATTCCGAAACCATAAAAAAGTAAAAGGAAAAAACAGAACCACCGAAATCTTGTACGTTTGTTACAATTTTTTGCTACATCACTCCCAGTCTCTTACAGACAACTTTTAAGCATTGTGCTTCCTCCACCAACATCTTGAATGAACATGTCATCAAAATGAATGACAAAAGTCCGGATTTCCATGGGAGCAAGTTCCACCAGGAGTTCCCCAGGATCCACAGCTCCTCCTCTTGTCAACTTGGATTCTCCATCCCACCCTTCTGCCTTCCACACCAGTCTTTTCTTCTCCATCTCTGACCTTTCTTGGTTGCCTGACAAGCTCGTCTCCACTACTTTACCAATCTATGACATAAAAAAATATCAATCCTTAGTGTTAATAGGACAAATCTGCTGCTCTACTTCTCACTCACCAAATCTCACTTTACCTGCTTGCTCCGGAAAAGCTTTTTCAGCTCAACTTGTGACATCACTGAGAGTTCCTTGTCCTCCCCAATCTATTCAATCAATCAAAATGAGAACAAGCCACTGAGCCTTACTAATGTATATTTATACTCCACCAAGTAGTAAACAACCAATATAATATGGTCCAACTTCTTTTGGTTTCTGATACTATATCTCAAGAAACTGAACGGAACAAGTGTACACATGAAAGATACTGTTACTTGCTAAACTTTTGACTGCCTCACATCTCAAAAGGTTATATTGTTTTAATCATTAAAATAAATCGAAAAGATTTACAACCTCATATAGATGGGCCAAGCGTAGAAGAACCTCTTTGTTAGTCAGCTCCTGCAAAATGTAAGAAATAGAAAGTTACGATTTGGATGAAATAAAAATATAATAAGCAAGCAAGAGCATCAGGAAACATAAATTTAATTAATCTAATTTACTAGAATACTTGCTTCTGGTGATTTTATTTGTTCATCTACTATAGTGAATAAAATAAACCCATTTTATAGGAACAAGCCTAATCACCTGTAAAGTCAAAATAGCCACATTATCAGGTAACCTATAGGAGGAGTCTATTGCAGAGAAAGTGGGTACATGAGAACTCATCCAGTTATCTTCATCCTGCACCAAGAACTTCATTTATCAGGTCAATTTCAGAACACAAATGTACATCCAAGCTATGATTTACCTGTTCAGTGAAGGCTAAAAGAAATGGGGAATATATCTCCTGGCCAGCTGAGCGACGCCACTTAGCACCCTCTCCAAGTTGATCGATCTTATAATAATACTTTCCTTGGATCTACATAAGACGAGTGATTGTTATTAGATAATATGAAATAGAGAATCTAAAACTTATATTTAACATTGAAATGAAGTTTAAATACTCAACGAAGGAAGAGGGAAAGGGTCAATAAGGTGCACGGAATAAACATGAACATTCCAGTGTTAGTCGAATGAACTGACTGTTAATCCCTTGCACTGATTATCAATACAGACTGTTTCATTTAAAGCCTCTGCAACTCCTTTACCGTCATCACGAAGTAATCTCCTATACAAGAAAGAAGAGGTTGGAACATATGGCAACTAATCCAATCAATCGATAATGCAAGACTTATAGGGTGGGAATAAACCTGTGAAGCATCAGCTCGATTTGGCCATCTACTAAACTTGATCCTCCCACAGCTCGATCCACCAAAACTGAAAGTTCTTTCTTATTATCTTTGACATAGATTCCAAGATTTATCTGCATTAATGATCTCAAAATTTCATTTGAAAAATGGAGCAGACGCATTTTAGCAAATAGAGGATCAAATGGCTTCATCTATTTTTTAATGTGAATCATTTGAAAAGGTTAAATGAACTTGATCTTAATGAGAAGATCATACAGGGTAATAATTCCCGGCAGCAGGTTCATTCACTTTCAGGTCCCAATCCGCCCTATAATCACGAATCTGAATAGCAGATGAAGCTTTTGTTAGACAGATGAAAATTGATAGATCTGAATTGCATAAAAACGTCTCCACCTCAAACCGTGTAAGATCTTTGGTAAAATTTTGAACTCGAGGATCATGGCATGTCCAAGTTTATCTGGTGTAGAATCAGTCATTTAGGAGGAGTTGTTTAAAACATACCCTTTTAATAAAATCACGACCATTAGAGTCAGTATAGAAAGTCTTATTGGACTCCAAGTTAGTAGTGATTTGAGTCACTACTTCTTTTCCAATCCCATCATCAACAGGAATAGGGCCAACCTGAGATATAATATATAGTTACTCCTATAATACCAAATGAGATGAATGGAACATTACAAATATAAGTCTACTGAAAGAACAGTGGAACTCAGCCAAAATGTGTATCCGAACCTTTTCCTGTGATGGAAGAGAGTTCATACATATATTATCAGTAGCAAACCAATCCATATCTATAGTTTAACATCAAAGATGTATCCTTACAGAGAATTCAACTTCAACGTGCTCCTTTCCCTTGTAAAGGCGATTGATCTACATGGACGACAAAATGAGTATCAGCAAGCAGAGGAACAACATGTAGAAGAAAATGATATAAAGAGACTTCTAAAGCCTTGTTTTCAACAATCTGAAATGCATTGCTGATGTAGGGTTGGAGGGACATATAAATTAGAGTTGTGAGTCTAAGTTGGTAAAAGACAGGCCAGTAGCCACTTCTTAACTCTAAACTTGGATTGCAGTTGAGTTCCCAGACGTGGCCCTGAATCATGATGGCACTCTATGGTATAACAGCTTTCTATATCTTCAGATATAAAAACCATTTACTTGGCTATTCGTAAGGTAATGATTTATGGAGTCTATGACAACAGAATGCCATTCATGAGAGACTGAGTGTTTTACAATTATGTCCTTTGATTTCATTCCCTAAATATATTAATCATCAACCTTTTTTTTGTGGAAGACCATAAGAAACAGTAACCCGTGAAGAAATACACCTGATAGATCCATGGACTAATCACTTGGTGAACTTCATCAATAATTGGTCCACGTATTACTGTCATAACACCCTACAATTTGTCAAATGAACTTCAGTTAGAATAATTGATATGAAATTACTTTTTGCAGCACTTTAGCTCGGCCCTTGAAGCACTTCACCTGCTTTTGCGGATTTATGGCAAATGTTCCATTGGGTCGGAAGACATATGCTCCAGATGACTTCAGACAAATATATATGGAACAACCATTAAAGAGATGTCTTAAGAAAATGCGAGCAGATTTAAATCAATGATACTGAAAAAGTGACTTGCGAGCTTGAGTAATGCCAGGGGTAATTTGGAGAACCTGAGGATCTTCATCACTTCCATTGTATCCGGAGTAGAAGCTAAATGACTGCTGAATACTTTCATTGACCTTAAGAATTTGCAGGTATTAGTCATGCATAATTAAGAAAACTATCAGAATCTGTGTCTAAATTTATGGTCATGCATGCATTCAACAAATGTTGATAGCTGCTAAAAAAATATAAAGAAACAAAACAGATCATTCTCTCCAACACAGAAAGAGGCAAGCATCGACACCTAGAATTAGACCATTAAGCACATAGCTCACCCCACTTCTGTGATTAACATAATGAGCAAGTTTCCCTCCTTCAGAAGAGAAGATGAGCTTCAGATGCTCATGACCCACTTCAAAAGAAGTAGATCTGTCACTATTTTGAAACAATTGTATGGATGATCTTGCTGATCCAACACCTAATTTCAATCAGACAAAAAAAGTGCAAATCAATACTCAGGTTGAGGTAGATGATATTTTGTTACTTAATTTGTGTTGAACAAATTGGACCACACCTTTGGTTTTGGCACTAGAAATAGTATACGTACTAAATCCAAGAGGTGGTGCGGATGCAGTAAATGCGAGCCAGTATTTTGGTGTCTTTCTTGGTGTATGGCCCAGGTAAGCCTTAACATGGTAGTTTCTCAAGCTTACATGAGTATCGGATAAAGGAACTAGCTGCGACTCAATTACTCTACCAGCAGAATCGCGAACGGCAATATCTTCATGCATAACCTGTAAAAGATTCAATTTCACAACTAGGCCTTTATGCAGGAGTTAATGATCCAGTCAGTATGAGATTTCCTCTCTACCCTCTAGTAGTACTAGATTTAGAGGAATTAATCATCAATATCAAGCAAGCAAGATCACTAATAATTGCCTTCACCACAGTTCCCATTTATGATATGATCAGGATTTTGCACATGTAATGCCTAATAAACAAAATTCCAGAATACCCTCCATTCTTACACTTGACGGATCAAGCTTGTGGACCAATTCTAGACATTCGTACTTTTTTATATTCTCATGGATGCTATGTGCCCCAAATATGGTCTATCCCTTAGATTTCCAACTGTTGATGCTAAAAATGATAGTTACTATTGAAAATGAGCATGGACCAAAACCGAGATAAGAGCATGGATACCAACAGGTATACGGATTACATCTTCCCGCTTCCATCCAAGAGCATTGTAGATAACAACAACCTAAAACGAGATCAAGAATTTTAGTCCTCAAACAATACTTCAGAAGTTAATAATATGGCATGACAGTGGCAAAAGAAAGAGATTTAAACTCTCACCAGGTTTTTCCTGTTAGAAAGGTCGATTTCTGATGGAGGACAGTAACTTATATTCAGAAGTGGACACTATGAGAAAAAATTACAAGTATTAATAATAATTCAATATTCCGGTAATTTCCACACTCAACCAGGATACCAGCACAATGGTTTACTTTGTAACAAAGAGGAATTCTTCCAAAAGTAGACATCTTTGCTAACTTTAAGAAAATCATATTTTCTTTGTTTTATTTCAAATTTCATTCTTAGCAAAACTGAAGAATAGAAGTTTGACACAGTAGGACTTTGTGGTCATAAAAAGGTAATAAAGCAACCATCTTGCAATTAGTCAGAGAAATCAAGGCATAAGGTTTTAGAAACTTAATCTACGGATTCAGTTATCGACCAATCATTTCTCTCCGGATTTTAATGCTAAAGGCACTAAGCATCCGAATTAAAAGGTTATCCATAGCTCTTGACCTGTTGAAATTTTGTGGTATTATCACATCCAGCAGATGCTGAGGGCTCAACCAAGCATGCCAGTGATGACGCAGCCAGCTCCGCAGCCTGGAGATGTAATGAGTACTTTGGCTTATTTGGAAACCAGGCACATGGGAAAGAGAGCAATTAAAAGAACTAGTTAAAAAGCCATCATTAAAATTTTCACCTCCACATAGCCCATGGATAATCTTTTCGCATAATCATTAGCCACATGTTGCTGCTCTGTTCCCGTTACTGCATCATGATGCTGTGCAATTGCCAAAGCATCACCTAGTAAGTCTGTGCTTGAACCAGACCTATTTCTTCCTTTAAAGAACTCGAGTTGCCTTACAGCCTGCTCACAGACAAAGATCCTCAGAATCACAACTACGCAATAGCTCTTCATCTTTAGAATCATTTAAATAAAATACCAAATAATAGCCACTCAGCACTCTGACGTAGCGCTTCACTGCTGGTCTGCTTGTGAAGTACCCAGTCCAGTAACCATTTACACGGTCTGCATACCTGCGGAAAAGTGTTCATTCATTTCAAAAGTCAAGATGAGAAGTACCAACTTAAGAGCAATTAGAAAATGCATCTACGAACTATTTAACTCACGGGAAGAAGTCATCAGTCTTTAAAGGCCAAATCTGTTCAGTAGCATGCTTTGCATTGGTATATATAGATGGTGTGGAGTATAGTGCATTCACTCGTCCATCCTGGTAGCAATCAAATGCAGTCAGTTATTTACATAGCACATAACTGATATCCTGCAGTTTGATAAAGTATTATATAACTAGGACCTAGCTACGTCCTTTACAGGGAAATACGCAGCGAATGTGACACATGCCATCAGGGTTAAGGAATATGATTCCACAGAATTTGAAATTTCATATGGCGTCAAAGTTTTCAAATATTCATTAATCATTACAAACAAATGTTGTCTCCAGCAAAGTAGAGAAACACATATCCGTCAGTCATGCTGAATGCTCAAATAATTGGCAGCATATGCACATCTAAAAGGTAGGTGTACACGAAGCACAAAATAAGCTTATAAATGCAACCAAGAACCTTAATATCAAAATAAACTTGAAAAAAGAAAGGGAGGGGGGGGGTTCCATTACATAACTCTTCTTCTAGGATCTCCAAAAGCAATGCAAAATTTATGGAAAAGGAATAACAGAAAGGAGATCTATAAATTCTTATCCTTTTTCAGAAATCAACATGGAACAAGCACTGTGTATCTACATTAGGAACCAAAACAACTTTACGAGTGAAGTAGAGCACCCTATGAGATCCATCTGTCGTATACTTTGCTTATGGATGAGATACCCAGGACTGCATCCATTGAAATCCTGACACTAATCACTATTTTGAAGCTGGAACATTAGATCAGGAAACTTGAGGTGCTCACAATGTTAACATAATGAATGAGCTTGTCCATCTGGCGGAACCATGTATGTGCATATTGGTACTTAAAGTCAGTGCCCATGGTCCACATGATGTGATTTGTCCTAGTTATGTTTGCCTGCAATTTTGTCATATGCTTAGCATGGAAAGAAGTTACAGAAAACAACTCAGAAGAAGATTTTATTTCATAGTCACAGGTAACTTGGGAATATATATGTACGTCCATGTGGGGAAATAACCAAAATACCTGGGACAATGCAGCAGCTACAAAGTCTTCAACTCGCTCTTGAACATTGTAGTCAAACAATGTAATATCATCCTTCATAGTAAAATTCAGCAAATGAAATAAATGTTATGTACATAAAAGTCATGAAAAATACTTGCGGTTCGACATAATTAGTGAATGGATTGACGTTTCTAGGGGTTTACTTGAACAATGGGTGAGGCATCATTAACTTCAAAATAGAAACCTGAGGGTGGTTCATAGTTCTCTGGGAAAGCACCAGCAAAAATCTGAAATTGAAACTAGGGATGAGTAGATACTTATTGAGTAAGCTTCCAGTGCATTCTAAAAGGATCATGCTGAAATGTCAGGTCAGCAACTAAAGTTGTTATAGCTATGTCAACAAACCTGTGCAGAAGAACCAAGGCTCTTGGAGCCCTGCCAAATGACCTCCAGGCTCTTCTCAGTTTTACGCTTTGTCCTATCTTGATAGTCAATTCGTCCAAAGAAAAGTGAGTCAAATCCAAGCTGCAGATCCAAAAATAGTACAAAAATTGATTACTCATATGTATGAAGTTCTCTGTTCATTAATTCCTAATCAGTCAAGTATAAAACTAAAAGTTCTGAAAATCGGAAAATTTCCCGCATTGCTTCTCCAAGAAAGAAAATTGATTCCTAAATTCAAGGCCAAAAGCAGGAGACTTACTTCTGCCCCTAATAAGTAAGCCTGTGCAGCAGAATGTCCAAAAGGGTCAATTTGCCATCCTACTCTTGGTGTCACGCCAAACTGCTCTTTAATAAAACGATGTCCGAGAGTTGTCTGATCTATCATGTCGATGTAATGCGTGGTCGCCTCATCGTGCATGCACATTCCCCCATTTCTTCAAAAAGAAGACATATCATTCCAACTCTGAGTTTGTTAGAGGGGTGGTATAGGGCAGGCAATTACAGATAGTGGTCTATGGTAATTCATCTCAGTGAAAGAGAGAATCCATGTTAGAACATTGTTCTTAAACCTGGTGCACATTCAAAATATTCTTATCCGGACGGTAATATAATGGAAGTATTTTCTATGAACGGCGAGTAGGAGTTGGAATGCGGTGGTGGCAGCAGAAAGATGGCAAGCGCAATTGAGGAAAATTAATGCATAGAGGTGGCAGAAGAGTAAGAGTAAAATTTTACATGAATTCCAGCTGACCCGAGCTGACAAGCTGCCGGACTATGAGCTGGATTGCTTCACTCTGTTCCCTCCACCAGCGCTGAAAAAATGCCTGCATTAGGGTGTAACTAGTAAGGTGAGAAGATAAGGGGTAAATGATATGGAAGGAAAAATATAGGGTAAGCAGCAGTGGAAAAATTGATCAAGGATGAAACTGGGATATGAACAGGGTGAAAGGGTAAACCTGCTCAACGTAAATAAATTTGCGATTCTTGTCAGCCAAGAGAGCAGAGACGAGAGAATCCAAGACGTTTTGGACGCATGCTCCCTGAATAGAATTGTTGGAACCAACGTAATACTGATCTACGGTCTTCAGCCACCCAACATCGTCGTGTGTGTGAGGCACCAAATGAACGTTGAGCTTGTTGGGGACTATCGCCTGCGAGGTGTTGTAGACCATGTATTTGCAGTGAACAAGCTCAATTAGGAATAGCAATAGCAGTAGCACACCCATCATCACCAATTGTTTTGCCTCTTTACTTCTCTTCTTCATCTCGGTCTGGAAATGGAGGTGGCGGTGCGGGTGTCTTTACTTACTTTGATGAAGCCAGAAGTGAGCAGCTAGCTGTCTTTGCTTCTAATGTTTTTGTTTGGATAGTGAGTCATCTCCTTTGTTCTGACTGCCTTGACCCTGTCCGGACTTGAGTGTGGTGGGATGGGGAGTGGACTGTGAGTGGCGGACTTGAGTGTGGTGGGATGGGGAGTGGACTGTGAGTGGGACAAAAGTATATTGGGATAAAGAAGAGCAAAATGGTGTTCTTTCTTTTTGGTCTAAAGTTATAACTAGTAATAACGTAATGAAATAAATGTCATGTCAATGTATAGCTTATTTTAAGACTGATTATTCAGCTTTTTCGTGTTTGAAGTTTCTACTGTTGAGTACAATCCTTGCAATTGGAGCACCACATTTCTTGACAACTGTTATACCAATACCACAGTAACTGTTCTCAATTGATAGCTCAAAATCAAACATATTATTACACTTCCACTACAGTCTGCATACTTCTCGGCAACGACCCTTCAAAGAAACAACACTACTCTCTCGCACAGATCAGTTAACTAAGAGAATGACCACGTATTCAATAGTCACAATGTTTAATTTACAATAGGCCGCCTGCTTTGTTTATAAACAAACAAATACACCCCCCCCCCCCCACCCGCCACCCCCCCCCCAACCCCAACAAGACTCAAGTCAGCACCTCACATATGAAAGGTGGAGGTCGATACCATTCAGCTGTCCCCCAGCGGACATCCAACAAGCTACTAGATTCACACAACCCCATATCTGAGCATCACCATTTTGTTTCTCAAGAACCAAAAACTTTCAGGTAACTCAAGTCAATAATGAACGTTCGGATCTCCATAGGTGCAAGTTCAACTACAAGCTTCAATGGATCCACAGGTCCTCCTCTAACTACTTTGCCTTCTTCTGGAGCTCCTACTACCTTCCAGTCTAGCCTCTTTTTCTCCATCTCCATCCTTTCTTGGTTCGCAGATAAACTCATCTCTGTGACCTTGATTATCTGAACAGACATTTTGGAAAAAGAAACAATTGTTAACTCCATATCAAATCCACATTTACCAGGCACATTATAACATTCAAAGACCGAGATGATTAAATTCACATTGACAACCCAGCTAACAGACATAAAAAATCATATATATGAGTTCGCAATGGATGCTCCTCAATGCCTAGCAGTTGAAATACCCAATTCAGACTCAAAATTACCTTCTTGTCAGGGAAGAGTTTCTTCAGTTCCACACCAGTCACCACTGAGTAATCTTTATCCTCTCCAGTCTTTGGACATGCCAAAAACACACAATACAGTGAGATTGGCTGAAATTAATAATCAAAAGTGGACCAGAAAACAGATTGCAAATACAGAACTATATCCCGAGGAAGACACGGACATGCTTCCAGCTGAACTTGTATGCAAACAATTCAATACTAGATAGCTTGGTGTCAAAAGAAGGATAGGCAACCAAGTTAAACAAAACTGCAGTTCCACATTTTACCAGGTGCATCTGATGCAATTGGGCAAATAGTTGCAGTTAAATAAAGATAAAAGTAGATCTCAATCCAGGCTATGTTTACTAAAGGGTGCAGAATAAATTGTTAGGAAAACATAACATTTGATATATGAAAAACAATGTAATACTTAAGTCTATTACAAGTCACAAAGACTATATATAAAACAGCCCAAAAAGCTAGCTAAAATTTTTAAATCAGTTTTATATGCAAGGTCTAAGTTAGAAGAGAAAAACAGACAAGGGCATCAACAAGGTCTAAAGTTATGTCCTTCTCGATAGAGTACAAAATCTCTTCTATATTTCAATATTGATGCTTCTAGATTTCAATGGAAATAAACAAAAGGGGAGCGTACTACATTTCTATTTCTAATTTGATCCTAGATTATCATTATTTCAAAGAGAGGGCTCCTAGTACTCAACTATTCTGTGTACTACACAGACAAAGTTCAATCAGAATGAAATTACAGAAATTTGGAAATTCTTTTATCAGTTCAAAGATAATAGTCAAAGATTTGCCAAGCACCAAAACTGAAAAGTAACATGATTTAAGACCTCATATAAGTGAGCCAAGCGAAGAAGAACTTTGCCAATTTGAAGTTCCTGCAGCACAAAAAGGAAATGGTTGGGTTCTAATATGATATATCATCTACAAACACGACTGAAATTGAGAAACTCTATTATCAACCTGGAGAGTGATAACCGCAATATTGTCTGGTAAACTATACGATTTATCAATAGCTGAAAATGTAGTTATATGAGAATTTATCCAATTACTTCCCTCCTGCATGAACAAAATTAACAAGTCATCTATGGAGAAAACATTCATTTAGACAACCAAATAATATATTCTCACCTCTTGAGAAAATGCAAGAAGAAGTGGAGAATAAACCTCCTGTCCAAATGTGCGGCGCCACTTTGCCCCTTCTCCCCGAGGATCAATCCTCAGATAAAATTTCCCCTGAACCTGAAATAAAACCAGAAAATTTAGAAAGACTTGGATGAAAGCATTTCTCTGAACTACGTCATTTATTTGAAACTGATGTAAATAATTTTTGGCAGGAAGCTGAAACAGCCGGAGCACGTAAACACAGGTAATATTACTCATCATAATTACCGTCAAACCCTTGCAATTGTCAAGAATACAAACTTCTTCATTTAGTGCTTCACCAACACCTCTAGAGTCATCATTGAGCAGTCTCCTATGCAACATAAAACAGTATAACAGTACAGGTATCCCAAGTGAGTGCAAACAGCTGACAAGATGGACCAACCAAAAATTTGAAAATAAGCATTAAGAATACAACAGTGAACCTACCTATGAAGCATCAGCTCTATTTGACCATCCACCAAGCTGGACCCACCAACTGCACGATCCACCAACACAGAAACTTCGGTAGTTTCATCCTCCAGATAAATTCCGAGATTGATCTACACATCGTAGAGAAGTAAAAATGTGCTTTTAGCACTACTAGTAGATGCCATCCAAACATGCTTTAAGTAGGCAAATGCATGGATATCCGATGAGCTAAAAGTATCATAACAGCTAGCAACAGCTAAAACATAAATTCAATGCTGAGCTGTTATGCAAGCTTCATATGGCATACAGGGTAGTAATTGCCAGCAATTGGTTGGTGTATTTCCAGGTCCCAATCAGCTCTATAATCTCGAATCTACAAGGAACCAATTTTAGCAGAATCAGATAAATAATTGGTACAATCATATAGAGAAATAAAGTTGAGTAGCTCTCTTGGCTCCCTCCATCACAAGTTTCCCAATTGAAGCTAGTAGCATACCCTTTTAAGGAAATCGCGCCCGTTGGAGTCCGTATAAAAGGTCTTATTTGTATCCAAGGCAGTTGTTATTTGAGTTATTATTTCTTTCCCAAATCCGTCATCCACAGGTATAGGTCCAATCTGAAATTAAAAACCAGATGAGGCAATCCAACTTACAAAAAGTTAATTAAAACCAGTTATCTGTGCTTTCTAAAGACCCACTATAGTAAACTTACAGTAAACTCAACTTCAGCGTGTTCCTTCCCTTTGTAGACCCTAGTGACCTGCATATATTTGGTATTAGCTGCTAGACATGGAAGGTACCAAAACCAAGACTAAATCAGTCTGCTCAAATAAAGAGCTACATAACAAGGCTGAAGAAGAAATTACTCCCATTATTGGCACAAAGCATTGTAACATTTCCTATTCTATTTTTCAAGAGCTGCTCAAAATTAGTCCGCATGTGACAGGAAGAAGGCAAGCGAGAATTATATGGCACCTGATATAACCATGTATTGAGCTGCTGGTGCACTTCGTCCAGTAATGGACCACGCATAACAGTCAAAGGAACCTGGAAATAAGAGACACATCATTTTACTTGATGGCCTAAAATCGAACACATTTAAATGAGATCAAAATTTAGATAACAAGATAATAGTTAGTAGCCATTGGAAGTCTGGAATAAGAACAATTAAGCAAGAAGCCTACCTGGCCTTCCGGTTTAATAGGGAATGTTTCATTTGGGCGGAAAACATAAGCCCCAGATGCCTTCAAAACAAGAACCGATGATTTCACATACTTACAATCTAGTAAAGCAAACATAAATTGAAAATCTACCCCATAATTTTCAGCAATAAACAAATAGAGAAAGTATAGCAAAACATAAATGGTACTAAAAGTTTTTTCAGGGAGATGAGAATACCTGGAAAACTCTGTCAGTACCATTATAACCAGTGTAGTAACTATATGAATGCTCGGCAATTGCTGTAACCTTAACCAGTTAAGCAAAAAATGAACCCATCAGCATTATATGCTCAAAAACAGCTATGATACCATCTATTTTACCAGTCCACAATATACTGTTTAATAATAAGTCTTACAAGTTATATTTTAAAGCTTTCCCTTAAAGATGCGTGCCAAGAATTATGATCAAAGCAAAACACATTATATGTCTTTTATAGAGAATATATCTACAAGCAATAAGAATTTCTAATTTCAATATGAGAGTGATATTCAGAACACTAGAAACCAACTTACAGAATTTCTTCTGTTTGTATAGCGTTTGAGCTTTCCTTCATTCACCGAGTAAAGTAGCTTTAGATTTCCTTGACCAACTTCAAATGTTTTATCAACACCTCCTTCTGGGGTATAGAGTGTTGAGATGATTGACCTGGATTCTGGTAAAAAGTGGAAAAGAAAAGGCTTAAAAAGTTTACTTTCCCAGTGTAACAAACACTCTTTTTAGGTTACGTGAAACCATGCCTACCTGTCGGTTTTGCATGCGAGACAACATAGGTGCTGAAACCAAGGGGTGGAACAGATACTGAAAAAGCCAGCCAATATCTCGCCGAGCTACTGGCTGACATACCTAGATATGCTTTGATGTGGTAGTTCACATTACGCAAAGAGACGTTGGAAAGAGGAAGGAGCTGAGATTCGATCTCTCTTCCCCCAGAATCCAGAACCACTAGGTCTTGAGAAGAAACCTGCGACAAATATGACCAATTATTCTAAGTTCTAGTAACTCCACCTAGAGCCAGAAAAGCATCAGACTTAATTTTACAGGTGTAACTATGTAAGAAAGATTGGTCACAGGATATCTTGTGCTCCACCAAAGTGACTTTATTTTCAATAATCTTACTGATGTTGTACCAAAGCAACTTGGATGAGCACTCAAGGGAACCTAAGAATTTGCGTTTCATGCAACCTTCCAATGAGTCTGTTGAGTAGGAAGGAATGGGTTCAGAGAATCCCTAGCAACATGATCAAATTGGATTCTAATGATATCATCTTTATTTGTTCAATTCAACCAATGAAGAGCATGCAAATAGGCCTTTTTTTCCAACCTTTGACTTCAACTTACAAAGTCGCAACCTACAATAGAATGTCTTTTCTTGTATCTTAAGCAAACTGAACTCATATTATACCATAATGGCATGCATTCATATTCTCAAAAATATAAGTTAATGTTCTTTAAAAATACGGGCGTTTATCAACATCTCCAGGTGCTCAAAGCTGATCAAGTAACATCAGATTACACACCGGAATGCGGATGACCTCCACTCTTCTCCATCCTAGAGGATTGTATGCTATTATGACCTATAATAAAGTAAAAGAAAATGTAAAATTAAAAGCAATATAAAGTAATATCCAGCAAGAGGGGGAAAACTGAATTATATGGATCTTTTTTGGTGTTGATAAGAAAAAAACAAAATGATGACTCTCACCAAGCTTTTACCGTCGCTGAAATTAGCTTCTGATGGAGGACAGTAACTTATGTTGAGCAGGGGACACTACAGAAAAGCAGATCAAGAAATCAGAATACAGTAAGTTTTCTACTAAAATAATCAATTGTTTGAAAAACAAAATCAGACAGTTGGTTTTAATTGGTGAGGAAAGCAAAAGATCAATACTTTTGAGACTGTAATTAATGGATGGAAAAAGAAAATTCAAATGGAACAATTCACTACTAATGACTCATGTAAGTCAAATTTTGCCAGGGTCGTGCAAGTGTTCCCTTAAGCTCAGTGCAGAGAAGCAGTGAAACTTAGTTAATTGAAAATTCGAGTAGAATGTGTCTTCAGATGCCACAAAACTACAAAGTAATAATCTGGTAGAGTGACCACAAAATGAAAAGAAAATTTAACAACCAAAGAACTTGGTGCACAGTTGGGAAGCATGTATTGCCTGCTGAAAATCAGGGACTGAATCTGCATATGTAGGATTCAATCTTGAGCCAGTCAACACAGCCAATGAGGATGCAACCACTGCCTCAGCCTGAAAATTTTAACCAACCTGTCAGAGGACTGCAGCTATTTATGTAGAAAGCAGAAAACACATTCATCACACTGGCAAAGGCTAGCACTGATAAGCAAGCATATGCCACTTGCAAACAGTCTTAGTCCTAGTTTAGGAAAAAACTGATAGAGCAAAAAAGCGAAGATTAAGTAAAGACTCTATTGTCAGAACATTTTCAAACAGCAAGGTACCTCTTTATAACCTATTGAAAGTCGCAGTGCATAATCAGCAGCCACATGCTGCCTTTCTGTCCCACTAACTGCATCATGATGTTGAGCTATAGCCAATGCATCAGCTAATGCATCTGTGCTTGGTCCAGAATCATACCTGCCTTTGAGGAACTCTAATTGCCTTGCTGCCTGAAAATTAAAACCAGAAGATGACCCGGGTTATGGAAAAGCTATAATAGATCGCAGGCATGTATTCCCACACATCAGAACAATCCAAGTAGAAAGGACACAAGAACTCACTAAGTAGTAACCACTGAGCATTCTCACATATCCTTTCAGGGCTGGCCTACTGGTAAAGTAGCCAGTCCAGTATGCATTCTCCCGATCCGCATACCTGAGAAATATATAAATAACCATTCCAACCAAATTGTTACTTTAGAATAACTAGCTGTGGTTGAATTCACTCATAAGAATTACACTCACGGGAAAAAGTCACCAGTTTTCAGAGGCCATTTCTCATTTGCTGCATATTTTGCATCTGTGTAGATGGATGGTGTAGAATATAGAGCATTTACACGCCCATCCTGAGACAAAGTAAAAGGATGGACCAAGTAGTAAAGTTCCATCCATACATGCTCAGAAGAGGGTATATGTAAAATTAGTAAGAAGTGAAGACAAGTACCAGATTGACATAATGAATGAACTTGTCCATCTGTCTAAACCATGAAACTGCATATTGATAACGAAAATCAGTTCCCATAGTCCACATTATATGGTTCGTCCTGGTCAGATTTGCCTGAAATGGGAAGAGCAAGGTTAACTAAAAGACCAACGAAAAAAGTCAAAAGATACAAGCAGAAAAGGATGTGACACCAAACACACACATGCACAAAAAGAATAGCGAGATAAAAGAAAAGAAAAGATGTGACACCTAAAACTTCAAATATGTTTGTCATATCTTAGAAAAAAACATATTTTAATACTTAAAATAGTCATCAAGAAATCCGAACAGACACCAACTTAAACAGAGGAATGATGCTAAGATGGATGCAGCCAGAAATATATATAACTTCAGGTCCAAGTTGGTGATTAGTTACAACATTCATACATAATACCTGTGCCACAGCAGCCGCCACAAAATTGTCCACTCGCTGTTGCACGTTATAATCGAAGAGGAGATCATCGTCCTGAATTCATCTTGCTTTAAAAAACATGCTAGAACATATAACAAGATTACAGTGCTTTCTTTTCATATGATATTACCTGAATGGGAGCAGACACGTCATTTATTTCAAAAGTAAACCCTTCTGGAGGCTCATAATGAATGGGAAATATCCCTGTGAAGATCTGGCCATGAACTCATGATAGAGAGTCAGAACTTCCACTTCAACGTTTTTATACGTAACAACAACAATAAGATCTGCTAGAGGTATTGAGTGTACCATTTTGAACATGAGAAAGTGAAAGTAACAGTCACAGCAACAAGTAAATAATGTAGACAGCTTGAGAATGGATTTCATGATAATTAAACCTGAGAGGATGAGCTTAGGGACCTCGAGCCCCGCCAAATAACCTCAAGAGTTCTATCACTTCTCCGCTTCGCTCTATCTTGATAATCAATTCGAGCAAAAAAGAGTGAATCAAAGCCCAGCTGCGCCATTATAATGTAGCAAAGTGAATTAAATATTTTCTGTCATATAAAAAAACAACTTTATCATCTGAAATGCATTTTGAAATTATTGGAATTGTATTAATAACATATTATGTAGATTCCGGTCTCTAAACGTACCAGACCATATTGTGTTACTTCATATAAGAGGCATAAACTATTGATTCATCAAATGGATTGTGCATAATGGATACCTCTGCGCCAAGTAAATAAGCCTGCACTGCAGAATGTCCAAAAGGATCAATCTGCCACCCAACTCTTGGTTTCTTGCCGAATTCATCAAGAATAAATCGATGTCCCAAAGTTGTCTGATCAATCAAATCAATGTAATGCGGGGTTGCCTCATCATGCATACACATACCCCCATTTCTAAATCATAGAAGAGTCCATACGGTAAATAAGATCAATTGTATAGGTAGAAATACGAATAGGGAAAAAGGAGGGGGGGTGAATACATGAATTCCAGTTGACCAGAGTTGACAAGGTGTTTGACTTTAGCCTTGAGAGTGTCACTCTGCTGTCTCCACCATCTCTGAAAGAATGCCTGGACAGGAGCACAGAAGCCGAAGAGATGAGATAAAAACTGGCAAAACAATAGCAAATAAGGAGGAAAAAGAAAGAAGAAAACAAATGGAAACTTGCCATCTCGACATAAATGAACCTGCGATTGTTGTCATCCAGCAAAGCGGAGATTACAGAATCCAATACGTTCTGGACACAAGCTCCCTGAGGTAAAGAAAGGAGGTGGAGGTATAGTGAATAATTAAGAAATATATATGGAGAAAGAAACAATAATGTTAGAGAGGAGGGGTAAAAGTAATGCAGAAGTACGCGAATGGAATTGTTAGCGCCGACGTAGTACTGATCGACGGTCTTGAGCCATCCGACGTCGTCGTGGGAGTGAGGCACCAAATGGACGTTGATTTTGGAGGGGGCTATGGCGGAGGTAGTGTTATATGGAATGTAAGTGGAGTGGAGATGAGTGGCGAAGCATATTCCGGCGGCAACTATACGAAACAAGAAGAGGAGTTTTCCGACTTCCATTGACGTTGACGACCTATTTCTAATTCTAATTGTATTTGTATTTGTTGACAAAAACAAAAGGTGTAAGTGAAGGAGGGACGATTATTATTATCAATTCAGTCATACTCATATCAGATCATCATATCTAAAAATAGAGTAAAGCAGCAGCCTATGTATTTATCTTCCATCTCTTTCTCAAGGATTTCTTCACTTGACTGTAAAGCAACAATCGATTGTTTTTGTTTTTCAGCAACTCCAACTACTGATTTCCACCCCCACCTCTTTGCTACTTTGCTTCCTTCAAAGTCAAATAATAGAATAGATTAATAATAAGGTTAAAGTGTATAAAAAATTGTTTTAAAAAGTTGACTCAAAGCTCTCTTCTGTTTTCAAAATAGATAAAAAAAATTCTGTTTGTTTTCTGTAGCTAAATCATCTCTATCCGTTAAATATAATTAATGATGTTAATTTTTTATAATATAACGATTACACCCTTATTTAAAATATACGGATAATTAATGATGTTAATTTTTTACAATATAACGATTACACCTTTATTTAAAATATATTATTTTATATTTTAATAACCATTGAATCTATTGAATATATATTATAAATAAATTTATTATTTAAAAAATAAATTAAATAAAATTAACTCACACCCCCCACCACCCACAAAGGGGGGACAGCGACGGCAATCTGCATTATTTTGGGCGACGGCAATCTCCTAGTTTGGAGGCGACTGTGGCGTCTAACGTCCCCTTTTTTTTTTCTTTTTCTAATTTCTAAATTTTGAATTTTAAAGTAATTAAAAGATTATGTTAATTAGATTAAAAATAATTCACTGAAATGTTTTTAAATATCATTAAACAGAAGATTTAATTTCAGTTTTAATAATTATAAAAATTATTTAAATATAAGTTATTTAAGTATTTTCAACTAAATAATAATTTTTAAATAAATTAGTTAAAAACATTTAAATAAATTATATTTAAATTTTTATAATTATTAACATTAATATCAGTTAAGATATTTTAAATTGTAAAACTTAAAATTTTTTAAATAGATGAAAATACAAGAAAAATCACTTTAAAACAAATAAAAGATGTACATGTGAAAATATATAAACACCATGACGGAATTTCAGTAAAAATATAAAAAGGGCAAAACCAACTAAAAAAAACACACACAATGAACGCGTGTAATGCATCTTCTGTTAATTACTAATGGAATAGATGTTTTTTTTAATTTTATAAAATATAAAGGGGATTTAAACCTATTTAAAAAATACAAAAAAAAAATTAGTTATTTCAACAAAACACATAGAGTAAAATGCATTTTAACCTAATAATAATCATAATCCTGATGTCACACTACTTACTAAGATGTTGAACAGCGTCAAGTTTCCTTCATACACTTTAATTTGCTTTCCCCCCTATAAAATTAAATTAAGAAAAGAAAAGAAGAAAACAAACACAAAAGAATGGTGTAATGTAATATTATCGCTCTTGTCCATACAGCCGTGTCTCTTTCGTGGTGGGACGCGATTAATGCCTGAATAAATTAAGAATAAGTGATGATAAGATAAGCCTATTACTAACCTCAATTTTATAAATTTAAGCAAGAGTTTAAACACAAACCATGACAGCAAGCTTAATTTTTGGACAAACCACGAGGAGCATCATATGCAGTATTATTATGTACCAACACGTACTCGACGCACCACACCCAATTCACGTTGTTTTCCTCCTCAAAAACAAGAGAAAGACTCATGTCATTGCCAGCAGCACTAAAACACCCATTTCAGTATTAAAATCACCATCTATCTCATTCAAGCATCCATAACCAACATCTACTCCTTGGCAATGCCTCATCGATCAACTCCCACTATAGACATTGTATGTCATTCGTATATTGACATTTCATGAAAACAAGACAACTTGCTTCCCGAAATATACAGGTGATCAATGTCTGTCAAAAGTTTGAATTTGCAGCTACCACATATTCCTCCTCATCATCAACCAATAATTATATCACAATTATTGAATAGCACATCTACAGTTGCAATGAACGCAGCTAGCTAATACAGCCGTTTCCTACATTCCTGTGCACCACAAAAACAAGCCATCTGCCGTATCTTCCCATCAGGTCCCATCACGCTATCAAGGGCATAACCATAATCATACGTAAGCTCCTATATAAAACACCACCACATGTCAAAACAAGCACTGCAAGATAAGGCCAAAGCAAATTACAACTTTTACCTATTCTTGATGCATAATTAATGCTTTTACTTACTGATCATAAACTAGTTATTCTATCATGCAATGCTGCAACACATAGACAGCAAGGAAAAGCAGAGCCAAGAATGAACCTTAAGTGGTGGTATATTATCAGCAGCAACTAGTATCACCCGTGCGAGTTTGATGTCATGGTGACTGCTCAGCATACACTGGACAAATAAATTCGGTTGACAGCTGTGGTTGATGAACCTAGCGATGTTACCGGTATGTCCTGCATCAATGCAGAATGGCACACTTTCTGAGACCTCTTCATCAACCTTGTGCAAGTAGGAAGGCAGAGACACATCCCGCAATCGACTCTAGAAAGTAAATGAAAGAAAATAAGTCAATGAGAATAAAATAGAGAGCATTAAGAGAGAAAGGATGGAAGCATTCCTACTCCACACTTCTGGTCTATTGCCAAACCATGAATCAAATCCTAAAAACAAGCATCTTTGTATCAAATACAACTATTAGTGGATTATTTAGCAACTATTTGCAGAACTGTCAATTGCAGTGACAGAAAACCTATCCAAGAACATTTTCAAATAAGAAATGAGTTGATGAACCCAATGCAAGTTACTATCCTTCAATGAAACGTGATTGAAACCAAATAATACAGAGTTAGGTGAGAATGAAGAAGCAAGTTATTAAGAGAATTAGTACTATTCCAAATAAAGAAAGCATCTATGCACCTCTCTTCCATCCAGTCCCTTCATTGTCTGCAAGCAGTCAATGTCAAACACATAGGTATTATCAGCAGCAGGGTCTAAATCTTCAGTTCGCTTAAGAAGACCAATGTATTCACAAACAGGCGCCCCAGAAGGTATGTAGTCCCAAGATCTTACACCCCACCCCTTCTTTGGGGTACGAAAGACCTGTCAATATCAACATGAACTCAAAATATAGAAGCAGAATTTACTATCATAAGAAAAATGCATCATGCGAAGCGAGTGGTTGTGCATACAAACCTCCAAGCGGTACCTAGGCCCTCTTTGAGAAGTCCTATTGACGCATTTAGGTCCACATCCACAATTTGGACCACATTCAAACACAACTGCCTTTGGTTCAACTAGCCTAGCAAACGAAATTGATTTGGAATCGTTAAATGGACAAACACCTTCACATCTGATCAACAAAAAACTACAACAACAAAATACAAGCAATGAGAAGGTAAATAAGCCATCTCACACACATAAGTTTCATTCATAATGCATGGACCTTCTATTTTATATCTAGGACGAATTATGTCAAACACATTCACCAAAACAGATAACTGACAAGGATAAAATCAACATACTCATTGGTACTGAAAAGGGACACACCATGAAACTTGAACACTACAACATTTTGTGATTATAAACTTTTCTTTCCTGTACGTATTCTTTCTCAAAAGATTTCAAAGAGCTTAAGTTAAAGCCCAAAAAGATATAAAATAAGCAACATACAAGCGAAGCGACCTTGGTGACTAAAAGAAAAGCAAATATAAGGAGAAACAAAAGGTGATGAGATAACCTATTCCAATGGTCAGGATATGTGAACCCATCTCCAGGATCACACAAAATTAGTTGAATTTTTCTTTTTGGAAACAGAACCTCAGACCTGATCTTCGTACGTAAAACATTTGGGCCACAAGAAATAACTTAGAGGTTTGGTTCAAGTGAGAGGAAAAGGGAAGTGGAAGGGAGAGGGGGGGAAGAATAATAGTTTTCCTCAGGTTGTTTGGTATGAGTGAAATCAAATACTTTCCCTTATTTGGTACGAAAAAAATAGATTGAAAAGAAAAGACTAACTTTTATAATTTTATTGAATTACCCTTCTCTTCACTTTGTATCACAAAATAAATAAATTAATATCGTACTAATATAATTTTAGTATATCAAAAATTTAAAAATCTTATTAATAAAAATATTTATCAAATAAGAATAAGAATCTTTTTTTTATTAATAAAATATTTAATAAGATATGTATTGTTCATTTATTCTAAACTATTTAGTTTAAATAAATAAAAATTACTAACAGATTATTTACCTAATTGTTGACTTCGATGCAGTTTTTTCGCGACTCTGTTATTTTTTCTTTGGAAATTATGTACGATATTGTGAGCAAGAGGAGAACAGAATTGGAGAAAAATTATATATATATAGATAGATATAGAGTAATAGAGAAAATAAAAATAAAACTGTACCTTTTTATCTTTTTGACCTTATACTTTCACTTTTTTGCCCAATTTTGGACGGAAACAAAATTGGATTTCGGAAAAGTTTCATATACATCAAGTTTTACTTCACCTCCATTTTTTCCTCCAAACCAAACGCAAGATAATCTCTTATATATCCAACTTTACTTCCACTTCCCTTATTCTATCATTTTTCACCCCAACCAAACACACTCTTAAAGATATGACTATACATCTTAGATTAGAAATATTTTATTGCCAATAAAAGAATTAATCAATATATCAGAAGTTAAGTTGAGCATTCCTATTTAAATAGATTAAAATGTAATAGCAACTTCAAAGGAATCATTAGTATTTAATGTAATTTCTAGAAGTTTAAAAATAACGCCCCAACTGATGTTTTTTTAGTTTCAGTTGTTGCCGCAAGTTTTTTACCTTCCACCATCACGCTGCACATACGGGAAATCACCTCCATTGAGTTTTGCACACGCACAACTTCTTGGATCCACACATGCACCTTGACAGTTGCATCCCACAGGAGCAATTGCAGGGGCCTTTATGTTTTTACTGAATTTTATATCCTTGATGTAGACAAAACCTGAATTTCAGCATCAAAAGAGAAATGTGAAGATAATTTGTATGATAATTGGACATAAGTGCAGAACTTAAACCTGAAAGGCAATTGATCATGAAAAGTATGAAGAATATTAAATCAATGCGAAGAAAACTTATTAACCAGTTTCCGAGAACAATGCTCTTAACCAGCGGAGACACATTCATCAGAAGATTGGAGCAAAAACTCAAGTAGGAAACAGATAAATTATAGTGCAAAGCTAATTCTAAACTGGGATAATCAAGTTTTAAGAAAAGTAGCGGCTAATATATTAGTTAGCCAGCACCAGAAATATATCAAAGCATCCCCCTTATACAAAGATTGTAGAAGTAAGTGCCAACCATATCCAAGTTGTGTGATATCATCAACTCAAATCACCTTGGAAAATAAGTTTTGAAGAAAAACTCTTGTACAGCTCATTTTAGTACAGAAATTCAGAGAATACTGTTTTAATAACAAAACCACAGAATTTCACTCAACCTGGTGGTGAAATGGGTGGATCATCAACCAAATTAGTAACAGGGATGGGAATATCTTCTAGACCTCCAGTTATATCTTCAAACACCAACCTTTAGTTAAGAGAAAAAGAAATTTACTTTACAGAAGGGAAAGCAGAAAGGATAGATAAGTGTAGATTGTAAAACAATTAACATATGTACCCTCGTATTTCTGATATTGATTTAGGAATACGACCTCGAGTAAAGTGAACCTGCAATAGTGAACAAGAAATACTCATGGCAATATTTATATCAAGTCAAAGTCATGAGGACTGTATCATAAATATATGCAATTTGTCTAGCAGTATACCCCACATTTATCGAAATATGCCCACATTCACACTGCATAAGAGGATGTTGACCTCAAGAATCAAAAGAAAATCTCAAACATTAAGAAGGTACAAAATGCGTAATGCAAACTGAACAATGATTTTTGTATCCGCAAAGAAGACACAGTTTCAGTTACTGGAAACGAGTAAGTTATAGTTAACTAGGACTTTCCAAACTTAGAGTAGATCGCAGTCTCCAGGCATATAAAAGGAAGGATATGTGAGAACATAAATGACAGCTAAAGAAAAAGTACATCAGTTTTGCATTATGTAGCTGGAGACACACTGCAAATGGAAAGAGGGAAAGTACCTGATCTGTTGTTAATGGTGGCTGTCCCTCAAGCCGCCTCAACCGAAATTTATAAACTGTGAATCCAGAGACACCTTTTTCAGCCCAGTAATTCACAACCTTCAAGATAAAGTACCATCCATCAAAAAGAGGCAAACACTTGACAGATTATATGTACTTAGTTCCTGGCCAAACATATAACTACCTTGTACAAGCCATCATAGGTATAAACTTTCCCAACATAGCTATTTTGACATTTATGTCCACGAACTACTCTAACAGGCACAGATTGCTCCATACAGTTCTGCAGAAAAGAAAATGATATTTAAATTACTCATCAAATTTTCATGAATTCTAGGTCACAATTGCAATAGAGATGAGAAGATTGCTGAGTTCTAACAAGTGGAGTACAACATACTACACAAATCGAGATCTGGAAAATCCAAACTGACAAGAGGGATGAGAAGTCCTTTTGTTCCATCTATAATGATGAAGACAAAGAAAATGATAAAAGATCGCAAAAGGAAGTAAAATGTGACATGCCTTAAGTCCCAAATTGCCTCGTTTCATTTCTTGATCACTAATTTGACGTTTATCACCAAGCAAGTTGTTTCCGCCTTGGCCCGTATACACAATTTCATCACAATTATCTAAATCATCCTCATACTGGCCAGACAAAACAATGGATACTGTAATTGGAAGTTTGTAGCCTTCCAAACCCTGCAAAAAGTAAGAGGGAAATCATATGAGAAAAGACACTTTAAAGTTTAATTATTTAGGTCTCAATCCAATAAAAATAGTGACGGTCAAGTTGAATCAAACTTGCAGGTATCCATCATCAATATGAATTGGAAACATGTTTTGTTGTTGCTCTGTAACTGAGAGAGGAAGCACAACAGTATTTTTGCATCGGGATGTTTGACATATAGATGACGCAACACATTCAAAGACATTAAATGAGCCATGTAATAATTCAAAAAAGAGAGAAGCAAGGAAATCATCATTTTTTTCTCCCACTAGATACTGGCCCAAGACTTAGCAAACAACCAGATACTACCAACTCCTTCACAGACATCTGCTCACATGTTCAGCAACCAAAAATTGACCACCACAAGAAAAAATAAATTAATAGGAACAACATCCATAAATGAGCTATCACATTCGTATGGTTAATGTTAGCTGTAAGAGGAAAGCAATCTTTAGGATGAAGCCAACATGAGAATGCATATGTGGTATGTGCAAATTTACCCCTTTTTTCCTTGATTTGCTGGCAGTTTGCCCAATAAAATCAATTCCATTCAACCAGTGTTGATGGAAGCCCACTACAACCATCTCAGCCCGTGAAAAAAACTGATGACCCACATCAATACCTGTCATCATCAAGAAGCATCAGAAGTTCAATTATAGCTCCTTTGCATGTACGATGCAATCTTGTACAAGTATAATTCACTGAAGATCCAGATAGTTAAAAGACCATAAGATATTGCCACCTTAGGTCTATGCATAAATGATCAAACACCTATATTTTTTTGTCTTCTAAGACATACTAGTAAATGCTTTTGTTTTACTGTTCACAAATTCTCAAGGCCCTTTAATCATGATACAGATGGGTCCCAACATATTATTAAAAAAATATGAAATGGAGCTTAAATACAGGGTTAGGAATAACATAGTGTTGAAGAAGCCTGTGATCCAAACCTGCAGTGGTAAAATGTCTGGTGAATTTTGAGGGAGAGACAATCTCTAACCAAGGAAACCTTATGTTCGAATAAAGTTCATACTTGCACACTCTTAATCAAAAGTTGCAAGTGTATGATTTAAGTACCAACTGGTGAATCATCATTTCTCTCACCAGCACTTGACCACGGACCACCAACGTTCACGAAAGCAGTTTATTGAAATTGCCCCAGCAAATAAATACATTGATGTGATTAAATTTTGAATTTGTGGTAGGCCATTGTGATTTCAGAACAACTTTGAGGATGTAGCATGCAATTCCATAAAAAAGCATTGTCACCAACCTGGAATATGACCAATTCTTTTCTCAGTGTACAATGTTGCATTAAGCTTCATCATCTGCCAATTCAGTATCAAAAAGTGAGGGAATCATACATAACCTTATTTAATGAAGGATATCAACAAGAAGCAGATAGAGAGTATAGACACTGCATTACTGTAAAATTTATATTTGAAACACATCAGGCTAGATATTTGTACAAAATGCATGTTTCCACCAAAGCAGTATTTTGCATCAGTATGTTAGCTTTTATTTTTGTATAATTATTAGATAGCTTATTTGTATGTCTTGTGATCATCAATTAAATTGACACAAGGAATTGGACACTCAAAACTTTTGAATACTGGATTATGCCCTTGAGATTAGCCATTCATATACATTAGTGTATGCTCAAGAATAAGAATATAAACATGCAGAAGTACATTGAGGAAGCAATAAAAGTATTTGGTCAAGCACACGTACAGACAGCCTAAAACTTTTGAATACTGGATTAACCCCATGAAATTAGCCTTTCATATGCATTAGTGTATGATCGAGAATAAGAATATAAACATGCAGCAGTATAATAAAAGACATGCCTCGGATATAGCCTTCAGATCAGGTCTCTTGGAAGACTTTTTAGTATAATCCTCAAGTATTTCCTCTTTCTGCATATATTTCAATTTCACAAGTTAGGGGTCACATCTGCTCCCATGCTGAAAATGGAACAGAAGATTGATGCAATGAAAAAGAAAGCAGCTACTAGTGCAATGTAAAATCATGAACTTTTGTACAACAAGGATAGACAATATGGATCTTATAGTAATGAACAATATGATTACCCAATGTAATAATGGAAAAGCATAAGTGGGAGTGGGAAGAGTTGGAATTATCAGCATTTAGAGAAGCCATCATGGAAGGAGGAATTAAAAGGTAACGAGCAACCTTGGAATTTGAACAATTTTTCGGTTTTGTTTCTCGGTCAGCTTCCTCGTTGGCACATCTCTTCTCTTCTGCCTGCAAAATGTCATGGTAAAAGAGTCCATTGGCAAGAGATATTTGAGTAGCAAATGTAGCGTTCAAAAGCAATTACTGTTTAAAAGGAATCAATAAACTCAGAACAGGATGCACGGATTTAGCCCAGAGAATCGGAAAATAACATGAAGCAAATTAGCGGTCAAGTAGATGAGGAAAAAAACAGTAGGCGACAAGTTTCCTCATTACTGAATGTCAACATTCAAGTTAATCAACATATCACAGGAACTGATTCGTGGGGAATATAAATCTCTAGCTCCAATATAACCAACACGTGAGGCATACAGAAGAAGAAGGTGGAATGAACCAAGTATAGTCATCTAGAGAATACAAATAGTTTACCTGGATAAAATGGAGGTAGTGTTTATTGAATGTGCGGAGTGTCTCGGTCACCATTGTATAAACATTCCTTTCAGCAGAGAGGGCGAGATTATCAGCGACATGGAGAGGCTCTGGATTTATTTGGGGATTATGAATGTGAGGAAGCTTTGTTTTTTTGAGGATCTGAGGATTGGAAGCGGAGGGTGTCCTCTTTTGAGGAATGGAAGTTTTAGCTTCCATTTTCTTTATGCGTTCACTAGTCCTACGTACAGGGGCGGCATTAGGAGAAGAGAGCTTAGGATCGGAATGAACCACCATGATTGTGAGGAGGGAAGGAAGACGAAAGGGTTTGAATAGGGTATAAGAAAAGCAGATGAAAAGAGAAAGGGTTTGAATAGGATTTTCCACTTCCTCCCTCCAAATCCAAATCGCAAAGTGTTGTCTATTGCTGGACATTGTACTGCAAACGGTAAAAAAATAAAAATGCAAAAATATTAGATTTGGATTTGAGGTTGTGTAAATTTCCCGCCCGCCCCGCTCTGCTCTGCTGTATCATATTCATAGATAGTCCCGCCATCCAAATTCTTTTTTGAAAATGTTACCGTTGCTTGGATTTTTGTTTCCTCAATCAATCACAAATTTATTTCTTGTCAAACTATCCTCAATATCTTTCTTTATTGTCCTCCCCAATATTTACATCTTATTCCATTTTGGTTTACTTATATTTAAAGTGTGATATCACTTTACCTTTTCAACTAAAATCAGTAAAATTCCATATGCTGCTTCTTACTCATCAAATTTTTCATTTTCTACTGGAAATGTATATCTTTTTTTTTATATAAAGTTTTCTGCAGAATAAAAGTAAGTTTTGATTAGCTTATAAAATTCTCTTGTCAGTCTCGTTAGTTATGTCAAATCAATACATTTAATAATTATAACTTTATTAATTTATAATTATTGGTCATATTATATCAATTCGTTGTGAAAAAACATATGTTATTACTTTATTAAGTCAAAATTTTGAAATTTGGTGTATGATATATGGATAATGATTGAGATATTAATGCTGGCAAATGTAGTAACTATAATTTTATTACTTGTTTGGTTTGGTTTTCATTTTCAGTTATAATTCAATGATTAAAGTGTAAAACACTGTTGTTTATATATATTTTTTATGAAAATATTTTACTATTGTTTTATGTCAATTATTATTATTTTTTATATAATAATTACAATGAGCTCCAATGAAACTTGTTATAATTATAAATATTCTTACGTTTATTTGAAAATTTATAAAAATACTTTTTGAAATTAATGGTCGTTTAACAAATACCTATTACAATAGATTGTTACAAGATGTATTTATAATCATGAAAAAACTCAAGAGAATTTGTCATAATTTAATCATTTTTTTTATATTCACATACATGTGATTTTTATTCATTGTTTTATAACTAATAATATATTTGTTACATAATGCTTTGATATGAAATCACTAACAATTATAATCAATAATTTTTTTTATCAATTTTATTAAAAAAAAAAACATGCTTGATTTAACACAGCTAACAATGAAAAAATGAAACTATAATTTTTAGAATTAAATACACTTTGCATCCCTCAACTATGCATAAAGTGTATTTACACTCCTGAACTATAAAATATAACAAAATAGTCCCTCATGATCTACACTGGTTTTTTTATGATGAAAATGTCCTTATTATTTACACCCCTAAAATATCTTTATTACTATTGTTCTTCTAAATGTGATCTGAATTATTATGATTTTTTTATTTAAAATAAACATTATCCAAGATTTAAATTTTTTATACTGAATATAGAATTTGTATAAACTCCATGAATTTACAATTCTCATATTACTATCATTTTTTCTAAAGATGCATGTGTTGTTATATATGTTGAACCTTTTTTTTAAAAAAATAAATTATCTATACAAATTTAAAATATTACATCGAACATATAAATATTATAAAATATGCGAATCTATAATATAATTAATATATAATATTCTATATTTTTTAAAGTAATGATGTGATATATTTTTATTATGCAGACATGTAATCGAATAAAAACTTATCAACCATATAACATACTTTTTCCATAATATTATATGCATTACGTATTGACACGTATTTACATATACTTTTTACCATAATTTATTTAGTTTGTAAAATATATTTGCATATATTGAGCTTATAAATATTTTTTGTGTCTCATCATATATAAAGAAACATAAATTATAATTATTATTTTTTAAATAAAATGTGAGAAAAAATTTAAATCACTAAAAATAGTTTAGGGGTATATTTTAATAGAACATATTTTAAGAAGTGGAATAAAAAAATACATGAGGGAGTGAGAAGGATATTTTTGTCTTATCAAATGCCTATTTATTTTGTAATGGGTGTTTTTATTACTTTTTATATTTTAGAAGTGTAAATAAAATAAAACATATAATTCAGGGGTGCAAAGTGTATTTAACCTAATTTTTATGTTGACACATCTAACAACACAAAACACAATGTACCAACTGATCTAAAAATATTATCATTTTGACACGATTGGAAACACATTTTCATTGAGAACTAGAAAGTGAAAATAAAAATACAACGAAAGATGGCAGTTTCGCATATTATCCCAAGAACCAAATGATCGAGGTATTAGGTAATATAATCAAATTAAAAGTACATCTTTTATCTTGTTTTCATCTTCATTTAATGAGTCATTAATCAAATATTATTCATTCAATTAACGAGCCACCAGCAAATTATCCACCACGTACAAGAAAGTTTCAGGAAGTCAGATCTTGTTGTGCTTGGCTACAAAGTGGCACAATACAAGGAGCTCAACTCAAGCAATTCTTTTGAGCTATGGATGGCAGTACGCCAGCACCAATAATACAATCACCAATTCAAGAAAATCGAGGGTGGTGATCTAAATTCAGCATCACTGTAGCTCAGCTTCATCAAACACAAATCTCTACACATGGATATTGTTGTTGCACATATGCAGCGAAGATGTTGAGCAGAATTTTATCTCATTGATCCCAAGCTGTTTATCATGTTAGCACATCAATTATTTCCGTCATCAATCCCCTGTGGCTCGCTTTCTAAGCTAGGAAACAATAGCTTCAGCCTGAAGGCATCAGTAGTAGCGGAAAAGCCTCTTGGCCCTAATAAACCCCAAACGACCATATAATGCAAGTGATCCTTATTCGTCACTTTTGCTTCCAGAGTCACCTTTAAAAGACTCAGAAGGAAAAATATTGATCTATTAGTATACATGTCTAAGTAACTGTGGTAAAAATATTAACACTCATATGGCAGCCATACACATTCTCGTGCATCCTATGTAGGTAAATGACACAAGGGCTTTGTATGTGTCTCATAATGTGGAACACACATGGCCAAGGAAGTAGGTATACAACAAAAACGAAGACGGTCGATCATCTTTGATGGTGTAAGATTATATTTCATATTATTAAAGAATATGGATAAAGTAGCTGTTAGGATTTGGCTTGGCGGTGATTGAAATGAAATGAACTGAAATATGCGGATGTTTGGTTCCATCATTCATGGATACCCGTAACCAAAAGGCAGAGCACTTGGATGTAGACTATTGTAATCTTGTCAAGTTTGATTTAGAAGTTCAATCTAGAACAGCAAGAGAAAATGCTCCATTGCCGCGTGCTGCCTCACAACCTAATTCCATCCATCATGATCATTTGAATTGACCTACACCTACTAACAAGTTTCGCGCGCTGTTGCTGCAATCACAAAAAGAAATACTAGTATTTTCATTCTGGTGGCTGGCGTGGGAGTAGTAATTGATGGGGATCCACATCCACCACAAAAAAACTTCAACAAAGACTCACTCATGATGCCTCTACCTCTGTATGGGTTGAAAACAACCAGCATAGTTTAAGCTGAAATAAGGGATGAAATGAAACAAACTTTTGGTATTGAGATTCAGTTATAGTAGTAGAGATTAGAATGCAATTTACGAGGTGGGGCCAGAGGTGAAAATGGAACCGAATAGGGTTCGCTGAGCTTCCGATCCACGCCGTAGCTCACATACTCTTATATCCAATGCCTCCAGCTCCGCCTTTCCCTCCTCCTCCTCCGCCTCCATAACAAACCTTAACCTAGCCCCTCTGCTCCTGCCACCGCCGCACACCACCAGGGTATTCTAGGCTTAGCCTTTCAATGCTCACTTGTGAATAAAATGGAATGGAAATGCTCCTCTTCCTCTTCTTCTCTTATGTATACAGAAGACTACAGTTGCAGTCTCTCTTTATTTTTTATTTCCTGATTCCTGATATTAATTAATCTCTCTGCTGCTTTGGCTTAATAGATAAATCGTTTATTATTCATAGGAAGGAAATGTTGAGATTCTGTGATCGGAGGCTCTAGTGACGTCCACACTGCCTCCGTCGCCACCGGCCCATTTTCTTCTAGTTCTAGCCCGCTATTCAGAGGTCTCTTCATCTATCTTTTTCTTCAATCCATGGATGCCCTCGTTATGGTTCTCACTATTTTCCCTTTGCTTTATCAGTTGAGTTCAATTTCTCAACTAGCATTCTGACTCACTGTATTATTGGACTCGTTGCCTTTCCTCCTTGTCTGCCATAATTAACCCCTCCCCTCCACTGTTCTTCACTACGCTTATATGTTAGTTACTGTTTGACAGCTTCTCTTTCCACGCCTACCATGTACCAACGAACGCAATGGGAGTGTATCTCGTTTGCCCAGCACAAACCATGTTAGGGGAGATTGTAAAGGACTTACTGCTGTTGATGCATAGATGAACCATTAGAATATGTGCTCTTTTCATCTGTGACATTGTTAACAGAATCGCCAATTGTGGTAGCTCATTCCTTGGTATGCTTCTTATTGCCTTCCTGGTTATATCCATTGATTACCGCCAGTGTTGGCTTGTGTCTAAGTCCTTGCTCGGAATTTACTTGGTTAGTGGTCAAACTTCATCTCTTTAGTGCCCTGTATCTTGTGTGATACTTTTTTTTTTTTTCTTTTTCTTTTTCTTTTGTGTGTGTTGCTGATGATGTTACCCTTCTAGTGGGAGATGTGTGCTGCTAGTTTCCTTGTCAGTTGAACTTTAAATTTCTCTTGCACACATCTAAACAGTAAATTTCCAAAATCATTTGTGGGAAGTTTTTGCCTGCTGTGTCTGATTGTCTTTCTTCTGGTTGTAAGACCATGCCTTCTGCGACAAACCTATCTATGCAAATAAGTCAATTGTGATTGAATTGCATATTGGTTGGGTTCCTCCATTGTTGGGGTTAGCAACACTCGTCCAACTTCACGCTCTACAAAAAACTTATTATGAATTGATTCACGGACCTTACTTATTATGGTTTTGCGACCTTGATCACGTATTTCACTTTTGCAGATTTTGCTTCTAATTCAATTTCATCAAACTTTGAAAAGTAGCTCTATTCCACAGGTTCCAGAAATGGTGACTGCTACGAAAAATCAGACTTAAATATAGTGTATGACGAGCATAACCATGAGCTCTACCTCCAATGTGACCCCAGTAAGCGGGCACTTGCCTGCTTTGTCTTTACTGGTGGCAGATTTGCATAAGCTTCCTGCTCTGCCTTCTCATTCCGAAGTTCATCCTCAGCATGTCACCCGGTAAAGTTGTTCTGTCTCTTGCTTCCCTCGAGGTTGATCTGTCCAGTATTGAACCTGGTACTACTGACTGTCAAGTGGCGTGGGAAACCAGTCTTCATAATGCACCAAACTGAGGAAGATGTCAAGCTGGCTGACAGTGTTGAGTTGGGGTCTCTCCCTGACCCACAAGAGGACTCACAGAGGGTGAAGAATCCCGAATGGCTTGTTGTTGGGTTGTGCACGCAATTAGGTTGCGTCCCTTTGCCTAATGCTGCTGATTTTGGTGGGTGGTTTTGCCTCTGCCATGGCTCTCATTATGATATATCCGGGAGAATTCGTAAGGGCCCAACTCCATACAATGTGGAGCCTGGAGGTTCCCACCTATACTTTCTTGTATTCTCATTGAAGATTGGACTTGTTTAGCCTTATATTTTAGGAGTATTTATCTGTATGAAGCTTTTTGATATAATAGTAGATGATATCTCCACATCTTTCCGTTCTCACCAATGGTATCACTAAAACATATCCATTTTGCTGTGGTTGCTGAAGTAGATAAATTTTTCCTGCTTTTGTGCCAACTGGAAGTAACCAACGATTTTTGAGGTAGTGAAGCTGTACTGTCTTTGATTTAGAGTACTAGTCGGTGTCTGGTACTGATATAGATTTTGAATTGTTTGGGTTTTGGATATTTGATAAATTGTATTTTGTGTTGTAGTTTGTTGGAATCCTTGGTCTGTTAAGTGAAGCCAAATTTGGTTTTGGTAGTGGGCAGGAGGGCATGTGCGGACTAATAAAAAACAGAGTAGCGCTGGTGAATACTGAAAAGATGGCAACTAATCTAGTTCTAGTAATGGCCGATAGTTGTGGAGAAGTGATGGTGAAAGTTGGGTTGATATTTGTTGGAGATTGAGGATAGGAAAGCCAAAATTGACTTGTAAAGGGAGTGGGTGATGGAGGAAAAGCTTAGGGGCATGAGGCTTGTTGCTTGCTTGCACAAGTTGTGATGATATGTTGTGGAATGGAGTCAAGAAGCGGTCAAACAATGGCGTGGTTATTGTATAATAATAATAATTATTATGGACAATTACACTCCCTCTCACGATGAGGATTGCTGTAAGAGTTTATAATTTGAAAAAAAATACTTGATGTTTGTTTATATCTAATAAAAGAATAAAATAAAAACTCATATTTATCTTTTAATTGATTTATTATTAATTTATTCCATGTAAAAAGGTATTTTTTATGACCAAATGACTTTTATACGTCTTCACGTATCAATACATATGAGAAGGTATATTTTTACAATTATAAAAATAGTTAATTAGAAAAAAAATATTTAACTCATATTAAATTAGTAATAAGTCAATCCATGGTAAAAATCAATTTTTTTTGTTAAAATCAATAAATTAAGTGAATTTTGGTTAATAGAGGTACGAAAATAAATTTTAAAAATTTTATGTCAAATCTCAAGAGAGGATAACATAATTATCCCTCGTAATTAGTAATAGTAGTGCATAACATGTATATTTATTTAATAAAAAAAAGAAAAAAGAAAAAAGGGATATATGGAGTTAGACTCAAATTCATTGGGGTTGCATTAGGAAAATTTTAAATCGTAGAATTTTAATTTTGAACTAAATTTAAATGAATCTGATTGAATTTCAAATTACTTTTAAATGGAGCTATTTTAAATATATTTTTTTAAATTTAAATTTATTGATATAAATATAAATTGAGATAAATCCGTATTTAGGATGTGTGTGGAACAAAGAGGGCAAGAGAGAGAAAAATAAATAAATTGTGGTCAGTGTTCGGCTTCTCCATCCAATTCCCCAACAATTGTATCGTATAAATATATACTCCAATCCATACACACCACAAGTGTACATGAGTAGGTGTATTTCCGCCCGTGCCCATATCATTCCTATGAAAATAATATAAAATAAAATAGGGTGGAATTATATTTTATTTTATGTTAATTGTTTTTGAAGAATAGGGTGGGCGTATTTACTTACAATTACAAATACTACAGCATATTGGTGCTAATATCTTCCCCACCTATATTGTTTGGTATATAGCAAGCGAGTCTCAAAGCTTATCTGTATATAATGGCACGCTGTTTTTGCGTATATATAATAAATAATTGTTTTATATTTTAAAATATATTATAAATTAAAAAATAAACTAATATATTATATTTTATAATAAATAAATAAATTTAATAATATTATCGACCTAAAAAAATTGCTATCGCTATTTACAAATTAATGTCTTTGAGTGAAAATTTTAAATTAGTATAGGTATATTGATTAAAAGAAGAATTTGAGTGGGATGGTTGAAAAAACATAGACACTTTTGATAATTTAAAAAATTAGTGTTTTGGTGTAATACAAATTTATGTAATCCAATTTGAAGGGGAAGATTGCAGCAGTCATACTTGCGTACGTCACAGCCGGGCACTCTGGCAGAACCAATCAAAATTCAACACGTAGCCATCTCAGCACTGTTCCTCTCATTGTAGATTCCTGACCTACGAACACGCGTCTCGGGTGTCCGATTCCACCCCCCCCCCCCCCCCCCCCCCCCCCCCCGGCCCCTTCCTCTCTGTTTATCTTGTTTCTTCTTTACCCACTCGGATAACGCACACCACCTCCTTTTTCCAATGCCTTAATTTTGTACTTTCTGTACATACACATATATCCCTATCTATTCCTTTTTTTCTCTATTCCTCCTCCGATTCATTCATTCATTGATTTACGCCTCTGCCACAGGTACTTGTTTCTCTACCGATTCTTTCTCAATTTTTTAGGGCTTCTATTCTTCTCGCTCTATGCTATTTTTTTTCTTTAATTCCTTCCTCTTTTATTTCTCCAGCGCTGCCCGATTGATTTTTCTCTTATTTTTTTTACTTGGATGCCTGTCTTTATCTTAACTGTTTTATTCCGTTTTGATTCCTGTTTTTTCTTCCGAGTTTTCTATATGTAATTGCTTGTTATTGTTGCATGCAATCTTTCCCTTAATTTTGAGTTTTCTGCAAATTTTGGGCATTGTTATAGTTTCCTTTTTGCTGCCAATGGACGCTTACCTGTAGCTCATTCCATGCATTGATGCGGATCCCTTTCTTCCTTTGTTACTACTAATCTGTTTGTTGACTTCATATTTCAAAAATCCTTTTTTAAGATAAAATATCCATCTTTTATGATTCAACCCTATTTGTGCATTTACTCACTGAAGTTTAAACTCTACTTTATCCTTGAAGATTAGGAGAAAGATCGTTGATGCATGAATTTCTCAACTGCACTTACTGCACCTTTTGGGAATCTTAAACACAACTAGGACACTCATAGGATGGTTAGCCTATCCTTTCTATTTTTTGATGCAGATGTGCGTTATTCCCTTTGTTTCATAAACCCCCCCCCCCCATTGTTTTTTAAATTTGGAAATTTAGTTGCACTGCATGTTAACTGTATCGTTGATCCTTTTTAGTTGTCATTTTATCCGACCTGTCCAAGGAGTAAACTTTTGGCTCAAGTTAAGACAGCAAATGCTCTGTTGGGGACTCTTGTGATATAGAATTTGAATTGGGAAAATGGCAGCTGATCAGCGGAAAAAGCGTGTAAATGCTGCCAGTTTGGTTGGCTGCACTTCCCGTGAACAATATAGGGTAAATAGGAAAAAGTTGCTAGTTCAGCAGCATGGTTTGGACATGAGGCCTAACATCACTCTTGAGTGGGATAACAAGAGAAAAAGTGTTGTTTCAAAGAGGGAGCAGATTGGTATTAGACGGAGGCACTTGATTCCGTTTATTGAACCTGGTCCTCAAGCCCACAATATACTGGCTGATGTCTTCTCTGTTCCTGAGGAGATATTTCAATTAGAGAACCTCTCTGAGGTTCTCTCATATGAGGTAACAATTAATGATGATTCCAATAGGGACTTTCATTTTCTGGGCGGAATTCCTTTGTTTAAGTTTTATCTCTTCATATGGAACATGTGATAGGTCTGGCAGAATCATTTGTCTGGCAGCGAGAGAAGCTTTCTTTCACAATTCCTACCTAAAGAACCTGAGGCAGATACCATTGTTCGAGATTTGCTCGCTGGGGATAACTTCCATTTTGGAAATCCTTTTGTTAAATGGTGAGTGTTGCTACGATATTTCTTTTGGCCTATATTAGTCATATTCAGAGGCTTAGTCTGCTTATTTGGAGTTTCATTTTGACTCTTATGGACCTCATAGTTTATTATACAATCCATTGATTGACTTAAGTTCATTTTTGGACATCATGCTTTTGCTGGTTTATTTATATTTTTACTCCTCTCCAAAATAGTTTAGAATGCAAGTGATATTTCTCATTGTTTTACTAAAATTATCTTAACTTACCTCTGTCTATTTTTTCTATTAGTATAATATACTTCAGCCTCTCTGAAAGAAACGTACCTGTCTTCATATTCTCTCCATCTTTACAAACAGACAAAATTACTGTAAATAGAACAGACAAAACAAAGCCTTTGGTTTTCTGCAGATGCAAACCTTTGCATTGATCTCCTTCTTGGATGATTTCACTTCTATCATCCTATTCTGGAAAGATTTTAAAAAGTTCTATTGGCAGTCAAATGCAAGGTTCACCAGATTTGTTCTACGGCAGGGGGTCCTCCTTTTTTCGA
>NC_026159.1:2049593-2068033 GCF_000512975.1 Sesamum indicum
TGCGGGGGGGGTGTGTTTATTTTTTTTTCTCGAAAGGACCCCCCCCCCCCCCGTTATTTTCTTATTTGTTGCTTCACTTCAACTGCTACTTCTTTTGTTACGCTTTTGTGTTAAATCTCATTGTATGTTTTTATTGCCAGCATGTTGATTTTTTATTTCTCTTATTTAGAATATAAACGTATGCTTTTTTCTAAGTTTGAGTGTCCAGTGACTTGCACTTTGTTGATGCAGGGGCGCTTCTCTCTGTTTTGGGAAACTTCATCCCGATTATGTTCTTCATGAGGAGCAGTCCCTCAAAGCCAGCAAGAAGGCATACTACTTAGATTTACAGAAGTATCACAATGAGTATGTATCTGTTGATCTTGTCAGTCTGTTGGATTCCATATAATATTGTCTCTACTCTGTTCTGCTTTAAGTTCTTTTCTCACCATGCGCTCTTGCTGTTTCTATCAGTATGATTGAGAGTTTGCAAACTTGGAAGGAAAGATGGGTTGGTTGCCAGGATGCTGAAGTGGACATTATGCATAATATGTGGAGGTTACCCTTTTTGTATGCTTTTTCTATAGCATTATGTATGAAACCATATATCATGAATTTATGGACTTCTCTATTTGGTTCATTATATTTTTATTCATTTTCGTGGGTCCTCAATCAGGAATGGTTCTCTGTCTTCTGCTATTGTCTTATTTCAAAGGGATGATGCATACTAAAAACTTTCAATGGTAGTTGCCTTTTTGACGCCGTAAACTCTTATCCATACAAGCATAAAAAGCCAGGAGAAGATATCTATATATGAAGCTTTAGAGTTTCCAAACAACTATATGATTAAGACTTAATTCTGTTTTGGTTTCCTGTGACCATCTTATGCTAATGTCGGTTGTCGGCTGCATTATTTTCTGGAGTTCATGTATATTGCTATCATAGGGAAATCTTCTGCATACGTTAGTGGTATTATGCTCATCCAGATTTATATGCCACAATGGCAAATAGTTTGACAAAAATTGATCATTTTTCAGCAGACCCTTGCTTTTGTATCCTGAACTAGTTGCCTAATGACTTTGATGTTTCCGTACTACATCATTGCTTTGATTTTTGAACAAGCATAAAATTGCTTTAAAAATGTTTGTGATTTTATAGGTTCTGCATCTTGTTCAAATCTAGGGTCGCAACTATGATTTTACTAGACCTATGGACTTATCTTGGGTTCGCATTTAAAAAGTTATATGTTATTGCAGTTCTGGGAAGCATGCTGAGCGAATTATGCCTCCATCAGGGACTAGATTCGATGTTAATGAAGAGTACGTCATTGCCACTCCTGAGTCTTGTTCTTGGGCTAATTCTGAGATAGCTTATAGTAGTGATAACCAGAACTTGGGAATGGTGCTTGGAGAATCTCAAAGAAGGTAATGCTACTCTTGTTTGCTGTTATTTTCTTTTACCCATATTTCTCATGAAGATCTTGAATGTGGTTTATCTGGAAAAGTTTGCTAGCTCTGGGCCTTGAAACTGTGGTTCATTTTCCATTGATCAACTGCAAAAAGGCTCACCTGTTTTACGTGCTTGACTATGCAGAAAGGATTTCTTGAACAAAATCTCTGATTATTCCTCCAGTGGGCTAAAGCTGACTGCAGGATCTAAAAAAGGAGAAAAGCCACAGAAGCGGAATATCCTCAATGGTGATGGGACCAAATACATGTCCTATATTAAGGTTGTTTGCTGTGGCAGATAATTTCTTTAATTCTCTGTTTGGTCATTTGGATCTTTCTCACACTGGTTCTTCTGTTTTTTCTTGCTCCATTGGACGACTATTGCAACAGCCCTCATTACCCAGCCATCTTTTTAGCAGACTCTTTCCTTTTTCAGTTTAATAGTTGGGTTGTTTCTTGGCAGGCAGTGAATGATTGCCATATGTTATTGTCTCATTTGGGACGTCTTCCTGTTATTATTCTTTTACAGCTAATGTTGTGTTTGTTTCTGCAGGTCAGCAAGGAACAACATGAACGTGTTAAAAGCAGCATAAAGCATGCTGGTAATAGCATTCAGCCAAGGTCTCTAAATAATGTTTTAGGTAGCATTGATGTTCTAAATGTACAACCATTTGAAAGATTTGAAGAAGAAGAGAGGAAAAAGCTGCATGAACACTGGTTAGTTAATTTCATTTTGTTTAGTTTTGAATTGAAACTATGAAGCTCTGCATAATCCTGGCCTTGCATTATAATCTAATGTCACAGGTTGAAATTGGCAACTATAGATATCCCAGCAGGTTTTGCTAACTGGAGAAAGAGTCAACTACAGACAAAAGAACTTGCATTGGCCCTGGGTGAAGAGATAGGAAAAAAGCTTGAGCACCAGAAGGTTTGATGCCTTTTTATTATTTTCTGCACCATTGTATTTTATCTGATCGCGACAATATTTAGATCTGTTACTTTTCTATAGGCTGCTCTTCATAAGGAGAAACAGGGTTCTCCAAATAGACAGACAGAACTCTCAGATGATAGTGAAGAAGAAATTTCACCTTCAAGCATGATTGAGGTATATTAGCTACCCCGTTTTCTTGCGTATCTGGATACTTTGATTTTGAGGCTTGTTTTGGCAACCATTTTTTTGAGTCTTTTCTCCCCTTGTTTTTCTTGGTAGTGATCCTTTTCCTATTTTGGTGGTCAGGGTGTAGAGAGAGAGTTGTCTGATGACTCGCTTCAAGAGCAGAGAGATCATGATGAGGCAATTCAGGAAATGACAACAGGAATAGAGGTTGATTTTATGCTTTTCTTTTTCGATTTTTGGTAGCTAGTCGGGATCAGCTTCACAGAACTGAATGTATTGAATGTGATGGAATTTGAGGCTCACTTTACTTGTGGTCTTTTGCATATCATCAGGATGAAAAGGACATGAAAAGTGACTACATATTTGAGGAGCGAATGCATGATGATACAGAGATGATCGAAGCTGAGGATGCTCCCCGACATGTTTTCATTCGGGATCATAATCAAAAGCAGATTCCTTCACTTGATAATAGCCCTAGGAACACTATGATAACGCCATCTAGCCCTGGGTTTCTTCAGCATCAGCAGCAAATAAGTTCATTTAATAGTAATCCTCACACCAACTCCGTGGAGATGGAATGTAATAATGCAGGTTCAAAAACTGATGAAGATCCTCCAACTGTGTCGGAGTACCCTGGAAATATGAACCATGTGGATATTCCTGTCAGCAGGGGAGACACTCTCCCAGCTGCTAGCGATGTTTGGCCGGCAGGTGATGTTCATGGTTCTTATTATCAATCTACTGCCATAAATGCTGGATATGCCTCTGCTCAAGAGTTGTCGATTGGGCACCCACAATTTATACAGGAGCAAACAGTGCGAATGCTTGATATGCAAACGCACAGGCAGGATAAAGATGCTGGGAAGAATATGCTGCATAGACAACCTGAAGATATCTCTTTCTTCAGTTCTTACTCTAACCAAGACCGAGGTGAACTGCTTCAATCGCTCTTCAAGGGTCAGGGTAATTTGTCATATCATAATCAACAAAAACAATCAGGTATAGAGTTCCAGCCTGCGCATGATCTAATGATGGAGGCAGGTCAATTTCCTGGACACTTTAGGGAGCAGGTTCATCCACCACTTTCTCTTGATGTTAGGCAGAAGAGACTTAATGATCTATTCATGCATCAGAACATTCAGGAGAGTATTTATTCCGGAAGTCGATTTGCTATGCCTAGACAGGATCACTTGCCCGTCAATATTCATGATTGGGCAACTGTCAATACTGTACGCATGCCAGTTCCCCCCCCATCTCATTTGAACAGTGGAGAGTTGAGTCAAAGCTGGTATACTGGTGAGAATGGAACCCGGGATGGATGGCCTTCTTTTGAGGTTGCTGTCGGTGTGAACCATAGCCTGAGCAGTGGAAGTAACTCGGATCAAACCCTATTTAGTGTCCTATCTGAATGTAGTGAACTACGACCACGTGCTAGTTATGATTCAATGGGCTCCACAGAACGAATGGTCGAGGCTGGAAACTACAGTGGGATTGGTGGAGGGATTCCCTCAAGCAGCAATTTCTTACAACAATCACCTAACCCACTTAACTACTTGAGTGGCCATGAGGCTGCTGGTGGTATTAAGATCAATAACCTTGGGTGGACGGGAATGCCACAGCAGAATTCTGGAATTCAGGAATCCATGGGTAAACCGTTCCTGAGGTCATGGAATCAGTGAAGAAAAGTAAGCATGGATGGATGTTTGTTGCATAGAAGAATTTTGGAATCTATAGTCTGTCGGTAAACGGTTCTTGAGGTGGTCAAAAGATAGCTTGCATGGAGAAGTGTAGGGGCAACTTTGAATGATTGGTGCAAGAACATTAGGAGAGAGCTGCAGAGAATATGCAAAGCTGCTCCCTCAGTGCACCTGGATCTTGTAACAAATTTTGTCTTTCAAGAGGTGACAGTGGGTTTTGTTTTCTTCATTGTAGTGGGATGGCGAAAGCCCGAATATGGCACATTGTACATACACAGCGCCAGTCTTGTGTACATTAGTAGGGAGATGGCGTAAGTTGTAGGGGAGTAGGGATACACCGTGGGTGAAATATGATGATCTTACTGGGTTTTAGATTTCTGTTTGGGTTGGGGAAGGCACAAAGAATTGATGGTTTTGGCAGGCGACAGTGAGTATAGTAGAAAAGTGCTTCTAGTGAAATAAAGCTTCTAATTTTTTGATCCTCTGAAGCCGGGAAAACAAAAAGAAAAAGCTCAGCAATTTCATTTTGCTGTACTTTTGTCTAGTTGAATCCAAGATAGCTGACAGATTGGGAAAACATTTGAAAGGTGGCATTGGTCTCAACTGCAAGCAATTTGTTTATTGTGTTCCCCTGAACATCACCAAGTTGTTGTATGTATGTACTTGAGATCGTGATTCCCTAATGTAAGTAAAGTATTCTTCTCCCTCTGCTGTTAACAAAAAAGAGAATGGGAACCGAGCAAAGGCTTTTGCGTCAGGTTGGACCTGGTTCAACTTCAATTGCGTAACACAATTAATGAGCCTAAACCTGGGGGATACACAAGGGAAGGTACTCGAGGCTTCATCTTATTTTTGTATTTTATAACTGAATTTTCTAAAAATTATAACAAATACATTCAACATTTAGAAGATCTTAGGGTAAAGAACTCACAAAATTGTGAGAGTGCAAGAGTAAAGAGGTAGATGATCTTATACATATGAAAAAAAAAAAAAAGAGTAATTTACAATGGGTGATGTCCATGTTTTTATAATTGTAAACGTTTTTTTGTTCGAAAAATTATAAATAGAAAAAATTGTCCAATAGTTCTATAAGTTATCAAACAATTTATAAGATATTATGAGACATTCATAAGCTGAGCCAAATACCCTCTTACTCTCACTTATTTCCTGTATTGCGTTTCTCTCACCAGTCGCCAGTCACCGCCAAATTTCATACTCCTTTTCTTTATCAACTCATAGCTATACCCCTCTCTTATCTTCTTCATCGTTCTTATAAAGTAATGACTAAAAAATAAGAGGAGAAAACAATGAAAAAGCATAGGAGTTTTTTTAATTATTTTTTGAATACAACTGTTAGTGCTAATTTTACTTTGAGGTCCAGGTCTTATACTCATTTACATCAATATAATTAATTATTTTAACAATGAAATTAACAACGCCATTTTTTCATAATTATAGACAAGGAATTATAAAGTTTTTGGTAGTAATTGTTATTTATTAATTGATGTTTTAATACAATAATCCCATACTATTAATAAAAATAAAAAGGGGAGGGGGTAGAGCGTGCAATTAAAGTGGTAGTATTAAGCAGTGGGTGTGGGTGTCTTTAACTGCATCGTGTCTGTCCAAGACCAAGAGCGCAAGAAAAATTAATTAAGAAAGTGTCTGGTGTGGTGGTTTCATTCGCTTTCCATTTCCATTTCCATGTATGTGAATGTGCTCTCTGCTCTGCTCTGCTCTGCTCTTCTCTTCTCTTCTCTTCTTCCACTTTATAAAATGTCCATCTTTTTCTGATTCCAAATGTTTGTTTGTGTTCCTCACACACACACCCCACACAAACATACTACTATTACTCACTGTTCCCTTCTCCCTATCTCTCTGTATAGAAATTGTCATTATTGTAAAAGATGCCGACAGTGGAGGAGCAGAAGTTGATTACCATGAACAAAGACGTGATCCGTTTGGAGAGAGAATCGGTCATTCCAATCCTCAAGCCCAAGCTCATCGTCCACTTGGCCAACCTCATCGGTTTTTTCCTCCTCTTTTCTTTTTTTATTTGAATGCAAATACTACTCATGTTCTTGTGCATCACACTTTAATCATTCTCACCTCCAATCTCTGCATATCTTTTTCCCATCATCATCATCTCTTTTCTCTTCATTTTATTTACATATACATATATATATATATATATATATATATATATTATATTGCTTTCGCCTCCTTATCCATTGGGTTTGGCTTCTGTGAAAATCAAGAATCTCTGTCTCTTATTTAATTCTTTGTCAAAATTTGAATAAATGATGGATTTGATGAAATTCATCCTCTCCTTTGCGTTCAATTTTTTCTCATACAATTGATTTGGTACAGCAAAACAAATGTTTCATCTTTGGCATTCATTTGTCAATTCAAATCACGTATCACCTCAATCATGGGATTTACCGACCTCTACATCCTGCAGAACATAGTTCTGATCGTGCTGAATTTTTGAAACTCTGCAAGAGAGTGGAGTACACAATCCGAGCTTGGTACATGTTGCACTTTGAGGACCTCATGGTAATTATCCTTGTCCTGTTAATTATCTTTTGTCAAATCTATAATCCCTGCCTGTCCTGCTCTGATTTGTTATTCTTATATTGCTCAAACCTTATTGGTTCAATCATAAATGTGCTTGCAGCAACTGTATTCCCTCTTTGATCCTGTCCATGGCACTCACAAGTTGGATCAGCAGAATCTATCTTCTGATGAAATTGACATTCTTGAACAGAATTTCTTGAGATACCTGTTTCAGGTAATTTTGTAGCTTAATGTGATATGTATGAGGCTCTACTCTCATTCAGAAAGTCAGAATCTTATCATCCAATCCTATGCTTGAACATTTGTGTGTACATGGACCTCTATATTCTTGGCTGTGCTCTTGCACTTTTTTCTATATTATTAGTTTTGCAGGGATTTGCACCACCAGTTCCTTCTGATTATCAGTTTGTTCTACAATTAAGTTTCTGACCTTCTGTCCTTTAGAGTGGAGGGCAAAGGAAATCATGTGTAACTGTTGTCTCTTTTCTTATCTTGCAGGTCATGGAAAAAAGTAATTTCAAGATAGCCACTAACGAAGAGATTGATGTTGCACATTCAGGGCAATATCTCCTCAATCTTCCAATAATGGTTGATGAATCCAAGGTAGACTGTTGCATATGTCTTTAGTTATAATAGAAGCATGCTCTCAGGCATTACATGTCCACTTTGTTCAAGTAACTATTTTTGCTTGCTGTAGCTTGATAAGAAGCTTTTGAAAAGATTCTTTGAGTCTCACCCTCGTGAGAACCTCCCGGATTTTGCCGATAAGGTCTCTCTCTCTCTCTCTCTCTCTGTCTGTCTCTCTCTCTCTCTGAGCACTGAGACTTGGAACTTATTTAATATGAGTTTTGAGCTTAAATTTTTTTAAGGCGAATTTGTATCATGATAATGTTGAGAAAAGAAATACCCATATTGCCTCTACGTATTTTTATTTTTGATCCTTTGGAGTACTTCATGTCTTCTATCAGGAACTGAAAATCTCTCAGAAATGCAAGATTAATATTCTCGTATATACAGAGTAAATCCTATTTTAGCTAAAATTAAGATATTGGCTACTATTATATCCTCATTATAAATATGGGTATTGGCTACTGCCCAGCTATTGTTCAAGTAAATAGATTTAGAACGTCGCTAATTTGATAAAATATTGAAATAAGCATGATAATTTGTCCTATGTCTTTATGATGTCAAATTGTTAAGCATATGTTGACATCCCATGATGCTCTGGTTCTATTTTTTTTTTGTTTGATCCTGTGGTTTGTGATCTTTCGCTTCTCTTCTCGTGTATGGCATAATTCATGTTTTCCCATTTAAAACTTCTTAATAGTCCTCATTAATGATAAATTTTGTTGATCCTTTGTCCATGTTTGAGTAAAATCACTTTTCTCGGTATTTTGCTTGTGTTTTTGTTGTCAAAATAATTTGGCGTCTCATGTTCATGCAGTAAGACTGATCTCTGCTTATTCCAAACTCCAGCTATAATTCTAGTCAAGAAATGAGGAAGAATCTTTACTAAATTGTACCTCCCTTACTTTCTCAACCCTGGTCTGCTGCTTCCCACTTGCCATGGGTCCACCTGATGAGTAAACCTGTTAAACCTATTCTGCAATTAACAGCAATTTAAAGAGAACAAAATAGACTATAAATAAGTAATAATACATTGTTCTTATAGTTCTTATGGTAGGCTGGTACCCAATATATTGCAGACCTTATTTGAGTGCTTGTTTTAGCTTATAAGTAATTTGAAGTATAGTATTTATGGTTATCCAACACATACAAGTATATACAATATTTTCACTTTTATACAGTAACTTTATATAAAGTCTGCACCTTACAACTTTTTGTTCCTATTATGAAAAGACATGAATGCCCCCACTTTAGCCCTTGTTCAGTAACAATTGAAACAGGTGTTGGTTAAGGAAGACAAGATTCTCTTAAAGAGGAAAACCATTGTAAAAGGAAGTCATTCAGTAGAAGAAAATACATAGATTTGTACATCCGTGGAACTAGGACATAATCTTAAAGCAAACAATGCCCTATGTAAGATGAAAGAGGAAAAGAAAGTAATATTTTCATTGCAATTTGTGTTGCTAGAGGAGACAATGAATATTCCTCGGGACACTCAATTTTTTCAACCAAACACAGTAGTCTTTATTCTCTTTGAAGATAGTCCAGTGTGGTCACACTTTAGAGACAAGAAAGCACAAGAAAAATATCAAGGAGGACTTTATTTATTTTAAACTGAAAAAATAGTTTAATACGTAATCATTTTCAGAACTACCCACTTGTTTGTACTGCTGTTATAGATAAAAGAATGGCCAAGACTATGTGCTCTATAACTGGACATTAAGATTTTGTACTCTAGAAGAGTAAGTGCTCCACCTGTCATTTAATCTGAATGAAGATCCTACTGGTGATTTAGTTTGTTTTTGCAGGATATACTAAAGTATGAGATAAGTTCCATTATCCAACTTATGTTTCTTTTCATTTTTAGTACATAATCTTCCGCCGTGGGATTGGCATTGATAAGACAACTGATTATTTTTTCATGGAGAAAGTTGATGCAATCATTGCACGTTCCTGGGCCTGGATTTTAAGAAAGACCAGGTGTGTGACATTCTGTAGAACAATAATATATAGCTTGAGACTAGGGCAACAGGTTATCAAGCAATCTGAATTATGGTTATCTGTTCAGCAATCAATCTGGTTCGTCCTTTTATGCGTACTTACACTTTGAATGGTAAGCAAGTGGTTTTTTTCTCTTGCAGGTTGGATAAGGTTTTTTCTAGGAAGCCAATTTCACGGCATAAGAAGGATCGCAAGGAAGATGATGGAATCATTTCTGAAGTAGAAGATGATGGATTATATGTTGAACGAATTCGTCTTGAGAATATGGATCTCAGGTTTTTTAAATTATGTTGTTGCAGTGCTTCCTGTGGTCTTGATCCCCAATCTCAATGTAATGAGAAGCTTTCCTTCTAGTGGCAGCTTGAGCTTATTGACATGCACTACAAAATTCTAAACCTGAACGACACCCTAGTGCATTCTGTTAGAATATTTGTTAACAATATCCAAACTGAAAATCATGTTTGTTTAATGAATTTCACTCAGTACAACAGGACTCGATAAAGTAATGCACGAGTTTCAGTGGACAAACTTGGCGTCCTTGTTGGATGAACTGCAAATTCTTTTCTAATCTTGTTTGTTCAATTTTATACTTTTTCTTTTCTAACAATCACGAACACATGCCAACTTTTCTGTCGTGTGGATATTGGTGAACTTAGAGGTCGAGCATAAATGTGATGCAACAGCATTGAGCCCAGCGTGTTAGTCTCTGTATGTGTGTAGATGCTATAATCTGGTCGCCAGTGTTATCTTGTTAATGGCTTTTATTTCCTCTTGCTTCAGTTTCCGCAATCTGTTGAGTCAAATTACAATTCAAGAACCCACATTCGATAGGATTATTGTTGTCTACAGGTATCTTTTTTGAATTCTTGTTGTTTAATAATGATTACATGTCCATTGCAATTTCTTCTGTTTTTCACGATATGTGCTACAGCATTAAACTTGTGGATTATTATTATTTCTTTTGTCTTCTTTGTCCAAATGGACTCTTCTTTGTCGTATCACTTCGTGCAGTTGAGCAATTTACTGAATTACTTGAATTGAAGCTAAATACTGTCACCTAGAAGATTTTTGGAGTTACAAATGAACAGAAGGAGGACAAACTTTATGCAACTGCATATTGACTAAGAAAAGTGAAGCCACCCGTTGATGAACTCCCTTGGCTTCTTTTTCACCCTGTTCTATTACTCAGTTGAAATTTCTCTTCTTGTTTCAAATTGATTAAAGTTTAATTTACAATGGTTGTTCTGCAGGCGAGCAAGTTCTCGAACAAAGGAAGAACGAGGCATATATGTGAAGCATTTCAAACACATCCCTATGGCTGATATGGAAATTGTCCTTGTGAGTTTTCTTCGTCCTCTACCTTGGTCATTCTCAATTTCTACAGATGACAGCATCTTCTGCCAATTTATGTTTTGACTTGGTGCTAAATACTCTCTCAACCATCCATTTTCTTCTAATAGCCAGAGAAAAAAAATCCAAGTTTGACACCGATGGACTGGGTTAAGTTTCTTGTATCTGCAGTAGTTGGACTGGTTAGTCATCTTCTTTCCATTAATAGTCTTTAGTTGCATTCTATTGATGAAGCATCTTTGACATATATGTTTGGTGGATTTTTTCAGATTGCTGTTGCAGGATCTCTTGAAATGCCGAAAGCTGACCTGTGGGTCATGTTTGCTGTTCTTTCCACAGTGATTGGTTACTGTGCTAAGATTTACTTCACGTTAAGTTTTCCATCCTTGGACTTTTATGTTTTTATGTATTCAACTTAGGGAAAATCTTGAAAAGCTGAAAGTCAGTACAGTAGCTGCAGTAGTAATCTTCAGGCCCTCTAGATAGACACAAAACAGTGTAGTTAAATGGCTTAAAACTTAAAATTATCCTCAAACGTTTATGTGCCCTTGATGTCACTGCATGCACCTAGAGTTCCTGTTGGTTCTATAAATTTTTCCGAGGATGCTACTTTTGAGATGCCCGTATGCTTTGGCATGTATGTGAGTATCAAGCTAAACCATCTGATCAGTGACCAAACCTGGGTGGGAAGAGCACTGCCGGAATCTCAATTCAGTTCCTATTACAACAAAAGGTCAAGAAATTCTCTTGATCCATTTACGATTTTCTCCCAGATGTAAATCGTATGATGCTGGTTATGGAATTTTGCCTTGCTGGTGATTGTGTTGATGTCTATTTGGTTTGAGAATGGAGTTGACTTGTTTGTTATAACTGAAGTTTGTTTAATTGCCAGGTTTCAACAGAATATGGCTACATATCAGAATCTAATCACACAATCAATGTATGATAAGCAATTGGATAGTGGACGGGGTACTCTTCTTCACTTGTGTGATGATGTAATTCAACAAGAAGTACGTAAGATAAGTAATTGATCTTAACTCCAAATTAGACTGTTTTCACATACATGGAGAATCTTGAGCATTTCTTACCTTATTAATTGAACTTATGTGACGCATAGAAATGATTTTTAAGCTTTAGTGTGCCTGAGGTGAATGCACTTAACCCTTGCAGTAAAGAAAAAGTTTTATAATGTTGTTTTTTTCAATAATTATCACAGCATTATTTGTGGACTAAATCAATACAATGTTTAATTCTTGTTTATTTATTTATATTTTTCCTGGTGGGTTTGAGGGAACTGGCACAAGTGGGGGTCTTTATTTACTCCCAGTTAGCATGTTCATATATGCTTTGGTTGATCCAATGATACTTGGAAACTAAAAATATTCAAATATTTAAGGTTGTTTAATATGAGATGCAGTTGCTGATTAATGCACTGCCCTACTTAACTTTCATATCATAAATATGCAGGTAAAGGAGGTCATAATTTCATTTTTCATATTGATGGAACAAGGGAAAGCTACTTTGGAGGTAAACATAGCTGGTAGCCTGTCTATGGGTGGCTGCACACTGCTTTTAGTTGAAATGCTTGATCCTCAGTTTTGCATCTTAACTTTTACAATTTCATGTATGCAATCTAACATTCTTATGATGTTAAATAGGATCTTGACCGGCAATGTGAAGAATTAATACGTGATGAATTTGGTCAACAATGCAATTTTGATGTTGATGACGCAGTCGACAAATTGGAGAAATTAGGCATAGTTTGTCGGGTGAGGTTCAATTCTAAGGTTTATATTTATTAAATATTTCTGTTCTTTGAGGTGAAGTCCATCTGTAGAAATTCTCTTAGAAGATATATTGCGAATCTTCACTTCCCCCTGGTCCTGGGATGATTGAATCTCTGTTTCCACCTTGTAGGGGTTTCCAAAATGATCTTCTAGTTATGTGTAGTACTACTTATTTCAGATTTCACATGCTTTATTTTGATAAAACTAAAGGATGACTGTCCCTATTTGTATTGACCCAACACTTTTCACAAGGTCGGTCATTTTTTCCATAGTGCTTAGTTTTTTTTTCTGTGTAAATAAAGGTGAATTTTCCCTACTTTAGAGAAAGACTTTATTCTTTGTCACACTTGAAGCGTATTTCTATACTGAGTTTCAAGTCTGAATGCTGTCTGGGATACAGAAAAGTTTGTCTTCACCTGAAACGTTGGAAACATTTTGTGATTCTTTAGGATTGAAGGTATTTCTTTCTTGATACAGGGTTATAAGATCACTTTTTCCATTGTATAGAAGAGCTTATTTGAACACAACTGACATTTATTTGTTTGTAATTCTGGTATTAGGATACAATTGGAAGGTATTACTGTGTGGGACTAAAGCGTGCTAATGAGATCATAGGCATGACTACTGAGGAACTTGTTCTGAAGGCTAAACAAGGCTCCGGTTCTGCTTGACCTCATGGGTGAATTAAAGCATATCTAGGACTGCATTTCCTACCTGAAGTTTGTTCTTTCTTTTGGCGCTTTGTTATATTTGAAGCTTTTGCTGAAGTTGTCTCTTCTATTTGAGTAGTTCTTAATATTCGTTCTATTTGTTCTTGTATATCAAAGACCATGCTTGGTAGTAATCTGCAACTGAATAGATAACACTATAAGTAACCTTTCCGATTCTACATGATTTTGCTTGATTGCACATCACGTTTCACCAACGGGAGAATTCAGATCACTTGAGTCCACATTAAATTATACTCTTCCTTGGATGTCCTATCCTTGGAAAGTAAAATTCTACTGATGTTCATTAATTTAGTTCGAGTTTCAGGCCCTGCATATATGATTTTACTCCAGCGGAAACAATCTTATACACTATCACATGTGCGTCATGTGTCCCAAGAACCCACGCCAAGTCTTCTACTAGTGTCAGTTATCTGCATGCACATTGGGCGTTGGGGACTTCTGATGGTGCATCACGTACAATTGCCCTTAGCCACGAGAGTCCATAGTATTGGCCAACTACCTTCAAGCGTAGCGGAGCCCCTGGACAACACCATCTAGCTGGTCCGACTAGGTCCATGGACCCACAGGTTGGGTCCAATCCCAATCGACCTATGATGGACCAACGGAAGGATCAAGGGCCGTGCGCAGCCTTGGGCTTATTTGGTTATGGTCTGCCCAAAATGGATTGGCTCAGGAGCTAGGCTGGGTTTTAGTCGTTGGGTTCCATTATGGGTCTAGAACACTTGCAAAACCGGCATGGTGCACAAATAATAAATAATGGAGTCAGAAGAGTAGGAATATCATCACTCCCTAATTTGTCTGCTTTCACCCCAACATGTCACCGTCGTGTGCATATTGGTAGGTAATTACATGCACTAGAATTCCATGCTCAACCGCTATAGCAGTCTTATTTAAGTATTTGTTTCCATCTCTATTTGATAGTAGCATAAGCAGCAAACACTGATGGTACATACACCAAAATTTTGAAAGAACAAATATATCCGTACCACAAATTTGATTGTTAACCAGAATTCACCTTGTCACTCCACCCCACATCAACTTAACACTTCAATTCTTCAACCAGAATTGATCTTTACACTCCACCTCAAATCAACTTAGTAAAGTCTTCTTCATGAAGTATGAGCAGAGAATCCACATAAATCCCCACTCAAATTTCACTATAATATTGACAATAACATATAGAAACTTGTTTACAAGAACATTAATTAACACAGCTAGGAAAAAAATAAAAAAATAATCCAACTGTTCTTTATACAATTAACAGACAGCCGGACTCTTTACTTTGGTGTTTGGGCTGAGGTATATTTTCCATAACGCACAGGTGAAAGTTGTGACTCAAAGACAGTTACATTGTTACTCCTTATCTTGAAGCCCTAAAAAGCTGGCTTCCCAGTGTCACAACTGGGGTCCCTTCCCCCATGATTGTTGTCAAGCTCATTTCTTTCTCAAGGATTCTATCCAGTTCTGTTACCACATAGCTCATGGCAGGCCGCCTCTCACTCGAAGGGTTCACACAGTGCACTATCAACTGTAAGAATTCTTCCATGCCTTCTGTTGTAAAGCTATTACCCAATCTCTGATCAATTATGGAAGATATGCTGCCAGAATCCTGAAGATTGTGCACCTGCAAATGAAAGATGAAAGAAAAACTAAGCCTCCCTTTTATCCATAGTCTTATTTTCTTCAATGCAAATGAAATGGCCCTTTGAGTTGTAATTTCACATAGCTGGAAGGTTGTGAGTTGAACTGATGGGACATGTTGTAGAGCACCAGTGCATCAATTATGAGTTAATGAATTGTATGACCAAGTGTATTCTGTATTTCTCGGTTAATAATAAAATATCTCCTTACCTTAAAAGAGAAGAAGAGATTACAACAGTTATTGCTAGTGCAACTCGGTTCTTTACTTACATAGTGAGAATATCGTGAATATGTGAACAAAATGTCCACAACATAGAAAAACCGGTGATGATTTGTGCAGAAAGCAAAATTTACCCATTCAACCAGATTATGATTGACATCTGAAGACAGCAGGCCTCTTGCTTCCTGCCCACTTACTAACTCCAAAAGAAACACCCCAAAACTGTACGCATCACTTTTGTCAGAAAATCTTCTGAATTCACTGACCCTGAAGAAGTACATGAAGAAAAATTAATACCCTTCAAACTAATTGTACAATAAATCACCAAATAGCACATATATTACTCTGGAGCAAGGAAAATCTCATCGGCTGCATCTTGGGAAGATGGGCCAGCATAATCAAACCTCCCAAGAAAATTGCGTAACCCAGCATCTGCTACTTTGGCTATGAAATTCTCATCTACAAGAACATTTGCTGTTTTGAAATCCTTATGTATCAACCTAGGACTGAGCGAGTGGAGGTGGGCCAAACCTGAAAATGTTGAGTTAGAAAGTACTAATGAGCACGGACAAAAGCATTTTATTACGCTGTGCTTGACAACAAAATTAGCGGAGACGATTCAGGTTATGGGGAACCTTATACAAGTGTTTGTTCTGCCATCTTAGATATTATGTTTTTTCCTTTTCATCATAAGCTAAAATGAACTTATACCAGGAAAGCCAAAATGCTCACTGATTTTGCAGAAGATCACCTTTAGCTGCCCCAAGAGCTATTGAAAGCCTGTGCTTGAATTCAAGCTTTTCCTGTGAAACCTGACCAGCGCCTGAGGATAAGACATGGGGTGATCAGATGTATTCACGCAAATCAGAAATACTAGAGACAGGAAGAGGCAAGGAAGAACAAATATGAAAGGAAACAAAGACGAAGAGAGAAAATAAAAGAGGGTGGTTATGGGAAAGAGAAGGAAAAGTAAATGATATAGGTATGGGTAGAAGCTAATACAGGAATTAGACAGTTGCAAACAAAGAGGTAAAATATAAAAGACAGCAAAAAGTCATTATTTCATGGTTCGTCAAGGCATGGACTTTGTTGTATAGGCAGCATCTCAGAGAAAATTAATATGGAGCTCTTGCATGTGCTCACACACACAAATAGAGAGATATAGATAGGCAGATAGAGAGAGGAATTAAGGAAAATAGATTACCATACAAGTGAATAGAAACACTTCCATTAGGTATGTACTCGTACACAAGAATCTGTAGATCACTTTCCTGGCAATAACCTAACAGAGACACCAGATTTCGGTGTTGAATAGATGAAAGATATCGCACCTGATAAGAATGAACCTTAAACTCAGTCTTTTTCAGTCCATAATTACTGAAAACTAAGCAAATTGTTGTATATAATGCAATAGACATGCAAATGTAACAGATATGTGATATGGATGTTCAATCAGTCAGCCATACTAAAAGGTCTAAGAGATTCCGGTATCAAACTCTAAGAAAAGGAAAAGAACAATACGGGAAAAGAAATTTGAAAAAGAATGAGAAGAATGTCAAAATATTCCTGTTACACTTCCAGCTTATGTCTTATAAGCATGCCAAACAAATTGGCTCTGTTAACTCACAATAATCTCATAGATAATTGAAATACCTCGTCAATGAACTCCTGACTAGGAGGTCCAGGTCGCTTCTTTATTGCTACAAGCATCCCATCATGAAGCAATCCTTTGTACACCTCCCCAAATTTTCCTTGCCCTATCAAACTTTTGTCACTAAAATTTTTTGTTGCTAATGACATTTCTTCCATCTCAAATCTCCTGGCATCCCGCAAAGTAAATTCGATCCCAACAGCACCCCCAACTGCAACATTAAAAACTTTCTATTTTTACTTTTTCTTTAATTTGGAAGTGATAATATACTTTTGGTGTACTTGTAAGAAACAGTTACCTTGAACAGACGGATCAGATGACCCTGTCTCCGATCTTGTAACGTTCCTAATGCGGAAAATGCAATACCAAATAATTATTAGCAGTATCCCTGCCAATGCCACGGCTCCTGCAGCACCTCCTAAAATTGCTGCAAGAGTCCCTGACATTTGGTCTGGGATCCACTCCAGCTACAGTGTTGGTAGTTCTGAAAAGGATAGAGTATCATACATGGAACCTGAAAAACAGATTATGCTTACAAGTTGATAAAATTTGAATGTGGAGGAGATGGCAACAAGAAGTACCCAAGGCAAATGCGAAATTATATTTATTGCATAATGCGATGAAAGTAAAGCTTTCGTAATAGAAATGAAATAAATTATACGGAAATCTTGTTTGGTTATGGAAAGTCGAGGTCTTGTGCATGCAGTGAAGTCGGTGATGTGCTCGGCAGAATAAAGTGTCGAGTGCGATGCCAAAACCTCGGAATGTGGAAATGAAAAACTTGTATGCTCCTAAGATACCGTGTAGGTTGCAAGAATATAAATGGTCTGTGGAGATAGAAAAATGAGTGGCGAAGATATAGATAATAGAATAAAGATGAAATGAAAACTGACCTGCCTGCACTGGTAGAGTATCAGGAAAAAGATTTTGATGAGGCATTTAAATTACTACCGACCAGTACAGCAGCTAAATATCGAGAAAGAAATAAGGGAGCAAAGTAAATTAAGATGAATGAGGAACGATCCTAGCGGTAGGATGCAAGATTAGTCATGTTAAGTCATAGTTAGTAGCAGGCGAAGCAACAGAAGAGAGGTGAATAAAAACAGAAATATAGCATGAAAGAAAAATAGGAAGCAATTACAGCGTCCTTGGGAGAAGCAGAGTCAGATCGGGAGAAATCAATTCAGCCGCATTCCAACATTGAAGTCCCACTCCTTGGAAATATATGAAAGGAGGAAGGCAATTGAAAAGAGATGGATCTATGAAGTGAGTGTGATTGAGGGGAGGGGCGGCTTCAAGAAATCAATCTTGGATTGGAAGTGAAAAGGAGGAGCTGGAAAGAGCATTCAAGCATGCGTGAAAGTCACTCAGTAGTAAAGGAGGAGGAAGTAGAGAATAAATTAGAAATTGAAAAAGGGAATCATGATAAGCATAGTCAAAATCATGAACATCATCAGGGTTGGATTGAGACAGAGATAATGGCGACAGAAAGGGACCTGGCGCCGACAATAAACACCACCAATCCCAATCCCAATCCCAATCCACACACAAATTTATTCGCGGAATTTACAAATACGTGACAGAAGGGGGGGGGGGGGGGGGGTTTTGTGGGGA
>NC_026159.1:2068252-2085434 GCF_000512975.1 Sesamum indicum
AGAAGGGGTGGGGGGGGGGGGTGGGGAGGAGGAAGGCTGAGGGTGAGAATGAGGCTCCTCCACTCAGAATAAGAAGAGAAGAGAAGAGTGAGAGAGAAAGGGGGTGGGGGTTGTAATTGTACGTATGTATGTATTTGTATAGCTGTTTTGTTTGTATGGGTTGTAAAGTAGTGGAATGGGGTTGTCTGATACTGCAACTTGAAACGTTTTTATGTTTGCTGCTGCTGCTCACTCTTTCTGTCTCCCATTACCATTACCATTACCGTTTCTCCAAATCTCATAATTATCTTCTCTCCTTCACCAAAACCCCAAACTCTACCTATGTAATCCTAATTGCTAATTACAGAGGTAACAAAAGATTTTCAGTGCATAATTGCAGTGGGTTGTCAAAAATGACAATAAAAGCAGTGAACTAATAATACAATACTACTGATAATAATGATGCAACAACTATTGGCTTTTGGCTATTGGAGTTGGAGTGACGACTGCGTGTTGTGTGTGAAAGAGAATGATAGGTTAAAAGGTACCAATACCAATACCACTACCACTACCAGCCAGCCAAGCTATGTTGTTGACATACCTCCTACTCGCATTCCTCAACTCATCATCACCATCATTATCATATATGTTATATGTATATGTATCATCATTAATAATGCTAATAATACTCTCTCCTCCTCCTCTCCTTTTACTTAGACAGACAAGCAGTTCGTGACGGCTACAAATACAATAGCATTTCCATTTCCTTTTGGGTTTAGTTTATTGTAAATTCCACATCAACTCATCGGATTCTTGTACGATTGCAATCATCATCATTTATCACCCATTCACCAATCACCATCCCCTTCCTCAAAACAAACATATATATATATATATATTTACATTCAGCAAAAATGTATATTTTCTTATCAAATTCAGATTTTATTATTCCAGCCTCTTGTTTTCTTTTTTGCTTTTTGAGACAGCGAGTCCTCACCTCACCTCACTTGGACATTTTGAGTGCAACATCAGCCAATGCCCATGCGTCCTGTCGTTTGCTTTGCTCTTTTCTTTTTTCCCACTTCTTCTTTTAGTATGAACAACTCTGCACCAAACTCTACTTCTCTTCTCCTGATTCATCAAAATTAATATATTTTACATCACCATGATGCTTAATTAAGCATCACGTCACCTACCACGCACCAGCTCCAACCTCTCTTCATCTCTTCCTTTTTCCCCTATATATATGTGTGTGTCTATATATATGTATATGTTAAACTCCTCGCGCTCTATGACCACACCTGAATCCCAAACTCAGAAATACTTATATCCATTGTTCCAACATAAAAGGACAAGCAGCATTCAATATTTTCGGGATAATTACGTTTATTGATTGACTAACATTTTGTGGTTTAACTGCCAATTTTACTTTCTTCACTTTGAACACCAATAATTATTTTCATTGTTACCCGATGCCCAATTTTTTATAACTAATTTCTTCGTCTTCTTTTTGGCACGTACATTACTTGTCCCATTGAAGGATGCACTTTCCTCAACCCTGCAGCTAATATTGCAAAAAAAGTTTCACATCTTTGCATAACAAATGAAGTCTGCAACATACTATATGATGACTCAGTCTCAGGAAATACAAGGAGAATCAAAGAAATCAGGAAAGTTGATCCTTTTATGCCAATTACTTGGTGGTTGTGGGCTGTATTAGGATTGTGGTCCGGCCTAAACACGAGTATTTCACCCTAAGAACTTGCAGCAACTTACCCATTGGGTTAACCCATTTCTCTCTTTCCTCCGGGCTCCAATTCCTCTTGTCAAACTTTATCCTCAAATGAAAACTGATGAATTCACAGGACGTATCAAATGAGAAGGAAACTCAAATACTATACATACTTCAGGTGCAGTATGTGATATAATGTCATATCCATCCTCTAGATTAATGCACAAATCTCAGAACTGCGAGCTCATCAAAGCTGCCGGCTAACTTCAATAAATTAGTGTTGAAAATGGAAAAATATATCAAGTCAAATTTGGACTATTACGATGGTTATCAGCAAATTCCCTTAACAAGCGTTTTAGAAGTCTTCCCCCTTTCCCTTGCATATGCCCATGGCTACTTAATTCTCCACATTGTCTGCTCTGAAGATAATCTGAAGCCGCAGCAACAAGAGCCTTCAGCCAAATTGGCACTAAAGATTCAGCTTCACCCTGTTTTAGGTACTCCGCAGGCAGCGTCTGCAACTAAAATACCTCAAAACATAAAAAGCTAAAAACACAAAACTCCAGATAGAGGTGCAACTAAATTCTTAGAACATCACAAACACATCAAAACTAGCGAAAAGACCCAAATGAAAATGCAAGAAAAGAGTGCATGAAATCATAACTCCAGACACTAGTTAATTTCCTGTTCCACAACCTATGACTTTATGGAAGTTAAAGCAATTTTGATTTCCCAAATGCAAACAATTCAAGTTGCACACAGTAAACTAAAATTCAATCATCAAGACATCAACCAATAAATCCTACATAGAAGCTATTTAAGGTAACATGAGGAAAACTGAATACATCGACAGTTACAATGAGGTAATACTCAGGGATGACAATAATCCACTCTAAAATGGTACCTATAGGATCTTCTAAACATGTTCCGCATGCAAGAGTTGGCTAAGAACTCAACATAAAATTAGTATAGGAGATCTCTCTGCTTGATGATTTGTACTCAGTATTGCATCAAATTGAAGTTAAACAAGCAGAGAAAATGCGTAATACAAACTAAACAGATGTTACAGGAAATGAGAGACAGATGCTTGGGTATGTCTCACTGTCTGGATGAAGCGGCAGCTTCTGTTTGATTTTCTACCAATAAACTTTTACAGTGATCTTGTGAAGGTCACAATTAATTGAAATTGCTTGATCCAAAACAGGATGGCCACAAAGCAACTAACAGTAAAACTCAAAGAGTGAATTTCTGTTGGCTGATAGAATTTTTAAGTCCTCAAACCAGTTTCTAAAACTAGTACAAGCATACAAGTAGCACACATGTACACGAACACAGAAGAGATAGAGATAGAAGAGACTTACAGCAGAGTAAAGCCATCTCTGTAGAATTTCCCAGCAGAGAACAGCTTTCCACTTTGTTATTTCACTTAAATTGCACATTGCAGCCAATTGTTGGAGAATAGTTGCAGATTTATGAACCTGCAATGGGGCACAATTACAATTTATCAGAACAGATTTTCAGTGTCTTCCTACTCAAGCCTAATTTTCCAAGAAAGCAAGCAGCACGGATCCTTCCAATACCCTGTGACAATGGCAGTGCATATCAAAACAGAAGATACTGTAAACAACAGTTTCCAGAATGAATGCACTAGCAGGATTACTCTCCGGTTATCATTTCCTAACACTGGCAGCCAGATTTCTCTGGTTTAGAGACTACTAACAGCATCTAATTGATGTATCATTTCAGTAAGGAACTGCAGGAACATCAAAACATAATTGAATAATATGTCAACGCAGTTCTTACATGCACTCTTCAGACAGATAAGTAACTGGAGCATCTTACGAATTGCAAACAAGGTAATTCCTCAATTCTTAAAAATCATAATTTGAAGGATCTCATGTTTACCCTTGACACTGCAGAGACGCCAAGTAGAGCATACACCAGATTTGATACCAGGCCCTCACCACTGATAGATATGACTCTTATGACCATATCCTGAACAGATGTTTCAGATGTGGATCCCTCAGGTTCCAACAACAAAGCAAGGCCAACCTCCAAGAAGCCTGTAAAGCTCATGAATAAGTTAAAAGATCAATAAGGTGAAAATGGCAGCTAAAGGAAAGATGGATAATGAAATCAATTTGGTGAAATTGGTGGCTTTTCTAGTAGGGAGATCATGAAAGACTAATTAAATATAGTTATTTCATTTGCAATGTTTACCAGACCAACTATCACATAAGAAACCAGTTAAGAACCTGCTATTTTACTAATGATAAGAATGAAAGTAAATCTCAAATACTTCCTATTGTTTGGTACGAGAAAAATATATTGAAAAGAAAAGGCTAGTTTTTTTAGTGTTTAACCTTTTCACTTTATTTATATTAGAAAATAAATAAGTTAATATTATACTAAAATAATTTTAGTATATAAAAAATTTAAAAATCTTATTTGTAGAAATATTCATCAAAATGAGTATTGTCCATTTATTCTAAATTATTCAGTTTAAATAAAAAAAATACTACCAATGATCGACGGCGTAGTAGTTTTCCGGCGATTTAGTTATCTTTTCTCAAAAACTATGTAACTGTATTATCAGCAGCAAGTGTAACGAAAAAAGAATTTGACAGAATTATATATATGGGTTATACAGTAATTAAAAATAAAATATGTATTTTTTGTCTTTTTAGCCTTATAGGATTTCATATACATCTACCAAACACCAAACCTTTTCTTATACATTCATTTTATTTTCCACTTTTCACCCCATCCAAACAAACCATAAATTGATATGAGCTTACACCAAATACACCAAAATCACCACTGATTCCTTTTGGAACAAATTCAAAATCTCCCATTGAAAGCGTCCCAGAATGCAAGAATTTTGGTAGTGTGTTGAACTATAACATGTGTAGAAAAAGAGGAAACATATGGGATACACAACAATACCCCATCTTCAAGAAGGCTTACAGGTCACATATGACATTGCTGATAGAGCTGCACCACGATGCAAAGCTGTAGAACAAATTCCTGCCTTCTGCAAGGATACTTCAAAAAGAGAACCAGAGGCAGCTAATACTTCCTGAAATGCAAATTAGCATTGTTTTCATTGTGTAAATTGACAAATCAAAATATGAAATTAGTTTGACAAGAGTAGGAGCAAGGAGTTATGCATAAACATATATATCATCTGGAAGCATAGTGAAACAATTTGTTTTACAACTCAAGAAATCAATACAGTGAAACATGTCGAACATGAGGACGAGCACCTTGGAGCAACTGCGAACATATGCAGATGCGAAATTTGTGTAGGCCTCAACCACATCGGGCTCTTGATCACAGATGTACGACGAAGTAAGAGCCATAACTGATGTTGAAGAAGAAAATCTTTCAAACGTTCTCATGAATAGAGGTCCATATTCCTCGTTAACGCCAAATTCCTCGATAATGACAGCAGCTGGCAAAACAACAATGATAATAAGGGGAGACAAAAACAACAGATGGCTCACTAAAATGATAAAATGAAGGGACTTCGAACATCCACCAGGGATAAACATGGTATAACCACGACCCATTCAAACATTTCAATCAATGAGGAAATTTTTTAAAAAGACATGAATCCTGCAATACTCACACTAAACTAGGGCTCTGCTCTACGGTACATGGAAAAGGTTTTGAGTCAACCAATTTTCAGACTTAAATAAGTATTTTCCGTATCTCAATCAATTATCGACAACTTGCTGGTGAATATCAGATTAAAGCAGCCTATTGATAAGGTTAAGTATATTCTCTTTTGAAGTGATGCCTGCCAAAGTTTCTTAGATCCAAGCAACTAACTTGATATGCAGAATAACATTTACATTACTTTCTTAACCATGCAAACCCAAGCAATAATGAAAATTTCACAAATCTTTCTCTCTGGTATTCGTATTTCGGACACTTGCAAACACCAGGCCCACTCATTGTAAATGTTATCACCTGTTTTCATGTAGCATTCATGACTTTGGAATGACATGAAATTGATTGACATAGAGTCGAGAACCTTCGGAAATAGTGTCCCAAACTTCTGACCTGCAATGTACCAACTAATGTTATGACGCGAGCCCCTTGGTTTCAGATTTTAATAGTGAACTAAAAAACTAATCTTCTCCAGAATTTTTTATAAAACTATGATGTTCCAATAACAGTTTCTCTCTAGCTTCCAGATTATATGCACTCTATCTTGAACATAAAAGTTGCCCTCGGGAATTCAATGGTGCATATATTTGAGGACATCCATTTCTAATAGGTTATATATGATGTAGCACAGGTTCCTTAGTGATGACCATTGAGTCTTCTGGCATCATGGTCTTCGACCAATGTGACGGGTTTAGGCTAAGAGGGTGTTGTCTTGGTGCCTACAAAAATAATGACAATAGTGAAACCTGATGCCTGAATTGCCAGCCCAAGAGCTCTGCAAGCAGCTGCAGACAAGTTTGCGCTTTCTATGTGTTCGGACAAAAAGAGCTTCTCAAGCATTGGCCAAAACAGCTCAAGTAAAGCAAGGATAGACCCATCTGGATCCAGACTAGTAGATAAATGTACTGCAAGATAGCTGAACACAGTACCAATCCTGCAATGATCAGCCAGTGATTAAGCTAAGAAAACCATGATATTGATATATGCAGCAATTTCTACGAGGACACAACATTTATCCAGGCAATAAAGTCAATTTAGAAGCAAGGCAAACAAAGAGAAGATGAAGCGATCCGCACCATCACTGGAACTTCTGATGTTGTCCAAATCAACATCATCTCATTCAAACACCTAAAAAATGGAAGTAGTGAAGCCATGGTGACCAAGCCTAATGGACACAGCAAAAATTTTGGTGATGTAGGTCAATAATACACTAATGTAGCTGTTAAGTCATTTTCATCTGCTTCCGAATTTTATGTATAAAGGATAATCTTCTTCTTCAACTTGGCTAACAGAGGTTATGGCAGTTACACATTAATATATTTGTTCTTATTCAAATTTTCTTTACAGCAGAATCAGCAGTGGGAAAATCCATGGAAAAGCAATGAAAGGATACTTCTCATGAGTCTAAATAGAAATTGCCCAAATTCAGCCGTAACGTTGATATCGTGGCATTCCAAACTTTCCTATTCCTTTCTCTTCAAAGCATCCAAAATAAGCAAAGCAAAAAACCGACTTTTGCTGCTTCTTCACTACAACATGTAATAACATTTCAATCTGATTGCTACTTTTCTTTAATTTTAATGATGAAAAAATTTCGGATTCACCTGCCACCATCAAATTAATTTGAAATTCTTCAACCACTTACAGCATCCCCACATAACTGAGCCTATTTCCCTCACAAAACGTACATAGCCCTCCCACATAGGACATACTATGCAAACTATTGACTTACCACCATAAACTGTTACCTTAGCAATTTAAGCTTATACTATCTACATACATATGTTACCATATGCAGTTGAAAAAACATTTTAGCAGATGAAAACATATTCACAATGTGCGCGTTTTGATATAGGTCATCTTAGGCACAAGATGTAACAGAATATTCCCCGGTCCTATGTTGCATATAATGATGAAAAATAAAAAAATTGCTTAAGTCGAAGACAGCAAAGGCAATGTAAATGATCATCACACCATAAATTTGTTCAACTGATCTGATTAGTCTACTTTTTAATAGATTAGTCAAAGTCTCAGCTTAGAACCAGAAATTTTAGAGGCAAAAACAATCACAAGTTCATCAGTGTATGAGACTATGAATTCTATAAACAAGTGAAACACACTCGAAATTTTACATCATAATAAAATAAATAAATAATTCATTTTCTTAATCAACTAAGAAAATTGGCAAGCAGTCATACATGGATCAGTTAATATTGAAAGCTTAACCAACACAGTTAGGCACTGACTAACTGGGCCAAATGCCTAAACTGATAATATAACTAAGCCACAGGCCTCATGGCCACTCCCATAATTCTCCCATAACCAATTTATGTCATGTTAGGCAAATAGATGACTGCATAAACCTCCAGCCCATGAAAATACTTCACCTGAGAACCACAAATAAGCATAAATAGTGCAAGACCAAACCTATGTAGCCCTCTCACAGCTGAGTTGATTGATTCCATATAAGTTGACGGATTTTGCCTCAAAGTATGCCCATGATCTTCATCAATCTGAATCAATGAGGATGGGTACTTTAGTATCTTCAGATTTACAAGACTTGATAAACAAAGATTAGGCTGCATCTTGAATGGTTCTTCACTGATTATAGGAAATTCCTCTGTTAAGGAAAAGGAAACTCAGAAAACGCTGTCAAAACTAAAATAAATCTTTTTTCAGCCAAAACTATGTCTGGCAAAAGGAAGCAGATGGGAGATTAGACAACAGCCACACAACAAAGTATATATTCTTAATCACTGACTCTCTAACAAGGAAGTCAGATTACTTTGCTGTACAACATAGATTTGAGATTTAGGTACAACTGGTAAAATTGTGATTTTGGTAAACTGAACCCTATTACCAAATGTGCCTGAATCCTCTAACCAGCTTACAACTGTGGCTTAGGATCCTTAGTGCAATATCCTTTGTCCATCCGTCAGGGAATAACAAGTATTAGAATTTAGTCCACTCAAATGAAAGAACATGAGAAGACCAGAAGTGCAACATATTTCACCAGCAGTTCAGAATATTTCATCCTGAAGTTCTCTCAAGCCAAAAGTACGTTAGTTGGAGGGCATGGAGAACAGCAGCTGTGACCTACAAGTGAAGTTTGCCTTAAATAAAATTGATATATCCTCACGTATCGGGTTTTATATGAGTGCTTGTGAGTCAACATCCACCTAAAGTGAGTCGTTGTGAGGAAAGCTGATTGTGCCTTTCAAAATATTGTAGTCTCACTAGTCACTACATAATACTTCGCAATCCATACAAGCACTCAGAAGAGTAAAGTATGAGATCCATTAGTCAAAAGCCTGGTAAAGTTGGACAACAATAACAATTTGAGAAGCGTATGTCGGAGGCATAATCTTGCAACTATTATGGCCTATGACACTTAGGTTAGTGGTGGTGTGAGTGCAAATGCTTTGTGATGAACAGAGAATATAGATTAAGTCATAAGACCAAACACAAAATGAACACGGAGGAGTTTGGAGTAGATGCCTGAAACAAGAAATTAAAAAGACCAAAAAACACTTACAACTTTTCCAATATTTTCATAAGAAGGAGAGAGCAATCTAGCAAACAAGTTACTCATCAGCTTCTTGTCAGGGATAGAGCAAAATATCAGAGTGATGGCACCAACTACTTCATCCTCATCCTCCAAGGGCAATTTCATCTCTTCCAAGCCCTAACAGCCATTTCTGTTGATAGTTACTAAAGAAGAAATCGAAATGTCTGCAGGAGCAGCTGTGTGTGATTAAGATATTACTATCTACATCACCATACATAAAAGATTATGCGCATAAATGGAGTTGACATTTTCATGCCAAAGTGGTCTTATTATTATGTTGCTTTGAGTTTCTGGAGAGTGGTAAGGATACATACTTTACTTTTTTTATCTAAAATACGAATTGTAATTTTCTATCTATTCTTGTGAATATTAAGTCACTCAAAAACAATAGGAAATCAAGGACCAGTGCCCCAAGAGCTTTGTCATGTTATTTGACCATCTTGTAGACCCACGATGGCAGACACTGTAATAAATATAGGCCTCACTAAAGTTGGATGTACTGGCTTAAATTTTAAGTATCTGCCAAAAATTGTCACTTCTCTCAAGATTAAATTAAACAGTTGCCTCATGATATGACATCTAATGCATTTATTAGATAGCCATAAAACTGACCTCTCCTATCCAAATTAAGATTTCCAAATTGGAAGGTTCATGCATCATCGTAGCAGCTTCTTCACAGAGTTTGCGGAATGCAAAAGCACAAGCACTCGAACAAAATGGTTGACGAATCCCAGAACCCAAAAATAATCTGAAAGTAGCAGGTCAATCACAGAATATAATAGCAGTGCAAATTAAATTCTTGAAAAGGGATTGAGTTTCGCAATACATTATAACTTCAATGCTGGTATAAAGAATAATATAAATTCAGATACATTCGTCTTATTCTAACATCATTCAGCACATAATCCTTTCTTTCCATACAGATTAGAAATACTAAATGAAGTATGCTTGAAGGAAATCACTATAATGCGGTATAATGTAGCAAGTTTGGAAGCATTTACATTAATGGTATAATGTTGGTTTGAGAAGATGACATCCACTTAGCATAGGAACCAATGACTTCTGCAAGTGATTTGTATACCTACAACGGAAGCATTCAAGAAATAAAGTCATCAGGTAAGGTCGCTTTAAGATGTTAATATTCCTTTGAGACTTGGCTTAAGAAGAGTTATCGTTCAGTCAGTTAAGCAATAAACAGAAGACATACAAGGTACATAAATCCCCTGAGGTCTGCAGATGACTTGCTGGACAAAATCATCACCAGTTGCATGACAATGGAGATATCAAAATGATGTCCCTCTTTAAGAACAACTTCAGCAACCTAAAAGGAGCTAGCATTCAGAAATCTACAGATAAACCTCCAGGGAGATCACTGCTGGTGACGATAAAGCAGTGATGATAAAAGAATAAGGAAAGAAAACTTATGCAGGACTTTCGACTCACCGCATTAAGGATGAACAACTTCGTTTCGACCTCTTTCCAATAAATATCAATGCTGGCAGATTTCCAATTTCCAAGGAAAATCTAATATGTTGTTTACAGGAAACATTGGATTAGGGTAGAAATAAAAGTAAAATCAACTAGTGATGAGAATCAGATTTTTTCAATTTCTCACTTGCATTTACTTCATAATAACTAGGTAACAAGATGGGCATAGGAATAGCATCAAGGTCATTGACTTGTATTATTTCAAATTAGATAATATTTGATTGATTGGTCGTAGGTCATTGACAAAAAGGATTTGTAAGCCAATTCTTTTTCCCCCTTTTTGTCCAAATCGCTCCTCTTTTTGCAAATTACTTCTGTCAGTGAGAGTTTAGGGAATATCCCAATTCATGGAACCAAGATCTCACATATATGAATTGAAAGGGATCAGTCATTACACAATGCAAACTAGGAATCCTTTTTCTTGTATAATGGAAAAGATTAGTTGATTATTTCCCTATTGAATCATGATATAAAACACAACCAATATCCATCTCTTCCAAGAGGATTTGAGGTATATTAAGTGTAGTAATATTCTTCCTTTGCATCAAATAGTCTGTCACTTTTGGGGCTAAGAAATTTGGAAAATTAATTGCAGCTTGAACTGGCATCTTAAATTTGTTTAGCTATGGTAGCATACTCAAATTTTCATAGTAACACAAGAAGAGATTACCAAATGGATAACTGTTCTAGGATACATGCAATCATCACCTTCTGAATAAATAAAGCAGACCCCAAAAGCTGACAAATGTCCACCAAAAGTTCCACCAAATTCATCCTAAATTGTCCAAGACCATTGGGCACATCAAGGGCTCTTCCAGTGTCATTATATGTGCAATCATCGACCTGGAAAGACATGAATCAATCATAAGAGAGAAAGTAAAGTTGTAATTAAGAAGACAAAATCCACTCACAGTATAGTTCGCAGAATGGACCCTAACATATCTCAGGAACGAACTGAAAGATTCATCAATCAATCTTCTGGAAACTACTAAAAAGAGCAGGTAATGAAATTGTCCGGGGCAAGGGAGGACCACTTATAATCATTTCCAGTACTTCCTACTCTACATTTGCCTTAATGATTGGGGGGGTGGAGGGGATATTTTCTTCCCACTTCCACATTTGGGACCTGATTAAGAGGTAATGGGTAATGTCCCTAGCTAATTGCTACTAAACTAAACACCAGTATAACATATGAACCACAAAGATATGAAAAGATTTGGTAGTAGACATCTTAATCTTGGGAAATGTGGCATAAATGAAACAAAAAAGGAAGAGTACTCAATCCTGTATCTAAGCTAACCAAGATACTTTGGTAGATGTTTGTAAATACTTGAAACACAATGCATATTAATCCCTCTTCCCCAAACTCATCACTCCTATCCCTCAAAAGTTGAAATGTCCCAAAATAAGATGCAATTTCCTAAATTATAACTTCTTTCTAAAGACCTCCTCTCTGTAAAGGTGTGATGCCAGCTAAATCTCAACTATTACTTTTGAGGCAAATAGCGTAATAATGCAATATAGTTATACTTTTCTACACTCATCTTAAACTCCCTTCCGGTTGAAATTAGGACCACTCAAATAGTAGAAATGTGATGTATTTCTATTGAGAGTAGTAAAATGTGATTGAAATATTTCTTTTTTATATGAGAAAAATATTCCTACAACCAATCACCATCTTGACTTGGTTGGATGAAGTCGAATTGGATACATCTCACAAGCAAGCACAATCTTTATATTCACATCCAAACATGTGGATCCAAGAATCTGAAAGAAGTCTTAAATTTTTATTATTGTATTTACGGTGGCCCTTTAAGATGCCCCACATGCATCTTACACATCCACATATAAGTTAGGGGCTATGAAACATGTCTGCTAAATGGATCACCTGTCGTTCAAGTTCAAAACAGCAGCAATTGACAGGATCTTTTTCGCTTTTTCATTAGAGAGATGAAGGCCGACAAACTCAAACCCATTCCTGAGCTAATGACAAGTTTAGTTCCTCAAATTTTTCAGGAGAGCGCTGCATTTGATACTCAAATGATTCTAGGGAAGCGCCGAAAAAGACTGGCAAGCTGGAAATTTCTAACAGAGGAAGATTAATTTTTATTTATCAGTTAAGCACTCCTTCATCCCATTTATAGTTAAACTTAAGGAAGATGTCTCTCTGACGGTCCAAGAGAGTAGACAGATACGCCTGGAATTATTTCTTAATTAACAAAGATTTTCTAGGTAAGAGAAATGCCAAAGATTCCTAAGTGGGTGGTTTTGCCCCTGCGAACAAGATCTCTCCAGGTTTCCAGGAAAGCTATTATAGTCATCAACACCAAGAAGAGTTCCTAAACATAAACACAAACCTGAACACGCAACAAAAGAGCATCAATCAATGATGAGAAAATAGGAACAAAACATTCTTCCAAGTTCTTCCTATTTTCAGCACAATCCACGTCAAGCCCAATAATGTACCCAGCAAGGCTACACCTGGTATGTAAAAGTCAGAACAAGTTCAAGATATAAGGCCTCCAAATAGAATAAAAAGAAATGTTTTTCATCATTTATATATGTACTGGGAACACATAAGAAATAAGATGTACCAAAACTGCAACGTTGAGTCCGCAATCTCCCAATCTTCACTTGGAAATGCCACACAACTGCCAACATATAAAACATGTTAAACAAATTGAGACCAATCCAAGCTTCACAACTTTTAATTCCTAATAAAAACCACTTTGCTGGAGCGACGTTTTCCAAATGGCACTTTGTTTATAAGATTTCCAAAGACCTGAATCTGACCTCAAGAGAGCATCAGCCAGTTCAAGTGCTTCAGTGTTTGCTTCCACAATCAAAAAGGGTGCCTGGCACAGAAACAGACAAGTTAATCAAAGTCGAAGTGTCAAGTGAAATATTAAATAAATAAAAAAAAAAGAAAAGGGACAAAATAAACAATTAACGGTTTGCTTCATACTTACAATTGACAAAGATGCCAAAATGTAGCAGAAGATTAACAGGAACGAGTGAATGTATTGCACACAATTATAAAATTCATTAATTCAGATACTCACAGCTTGACCAATTTCTGACATCAAGCATGCTAGTCGTCCTATCACTTTCTCATCTCCACTCTTAAGAGCAGGAAAAAGAAGTTCTTCCTTCAAATATCCAATTCGGGATAGTAAAACCTGCGGCAGACCCTAGAGAGCAAAATTGAAAATAAAGTTAATTCTGGTTGAATATAATCTGTTGTCAATGAGTTCTTATTGGATAACATTCTTTTAGGAATCAGCTCCGATCTCCTATAGACATGAAAGTGCAGAAGATTTCTTTTCTTTTTTTTTTTTTTCTGTGACCTTGAAAGGGCATTCATAAGGATTAAGCAAGTAAGAATCAGAATTGATTTTGTTCTGAAATATAACCCATAAGGAAACAACCTAAAGAAAATAACCATGCTTGTTGAGGCAAGCAACAAAAACACGAGGTGGAAAAAGAGAATAGCATTAAGTAATCCCTTTTGTCAAGAGAGAACAAAAGCGAATTTGATTAAAATCTCAGAGGTTAAGAAGCGAGGAGGATAAATCTTAAATTAATGCCTTGAAACTATTCTGACAAAAGTAGACCAATCAGCATTACTTTTCTTCACTATTCATTTGTCATTTTAACAAGAATAAGAACGAGGACCATCTTCGACCAATTCTAATCTCTCATATCATTTTTCAGTTTCTCTCACTCAAATTTCATCGTGACAGAGTCTTCATGGGATGTTAATTGCAGTAGATATCAGGAGAATCTCAGTTTACCACTAGAACTCTTGTGTATCGTCTTCTCGTGAACCCAGACCTAGTGAGGCTCCATTCCATCATTAACAAACAGCCTTGAGAACTGATTAATTCGAACAATAAATTGTAGCAGCTATACTGAAAAAGCACTAACTTACACCACTAATCCAACTGGAACTTATAACTTATTTGATAAAGACAGACCAATCTTAGTCGATTGATGTCCAAAGTTATTTAAAGTACCTAATGAACAAGATTCCTATTCCTAAAATATCCTAAGCCGGAATTACAAATTAACGTAAACACAGCGAGAAAGCCCTTCCCTTGTTGTTCAAAGAGACCTCTTGTTCATCAATATGGCAAAATGATGTAGTAGTAAAATCTCAACTGTTGTCATGCAAGGCCTCTAATGTCATCCGAAGATTCAGATTGTCAATATTCCATTTCCACTTTGTTGTAGGCTACTGCAAATCCTGACTGCCTATCAATTCCTAGTTCAACCACTGCACTACTTGATTACTGAAGGGTTCGAAACACTACACAAAGAACAGGGAACCTACTTACATAATTCTTGAACAAACTAACACTTCATTCATTGAAAGCATCATCATTTTGTAGGATACTTGGTGGGTTGTAGCATGTAGGCCTCTTCTTTCTACAAGGATTCTATAAGTGGTACATCCTAGCAGGATATCATGAGCAGGAATACACCTTAGTGATTCTCAATCAAAATATTTTATTTCTATATGAGTAAACATGCTGAGAAATATAATGCAGTATGGCAGACATAGAAATTCTATAGGATTATACCTCGTACCGACTCACAAGCTCAACAAGAACTTCAACGGCCACATCAAATGAAGCTGCAACCTACAAATAGCACATAAGTCATGAAAAATTGCTATGCATCTGATTCTGAAGAAACCTCAGAAACACCATCTAAAGTAGGAATGATAATACCTGCAAGGAACTGAAAACAAAGTTAAAAAGTGGATGGGCTGGCAGAGAGACTGGAGGAATGACCGAAAAGCAACCAGCTCGAACCTAAACGCATGGAAGTAAACAGACACATCAACTAAAAACAAGCATGGAAGTGGAAGAAAACGCATGGTGAAGCATGCTCAATGAGACCAATTGCATATCAAAAGATTTAGCACAGAGACCAATGCCATTTTTCCATAAGTGTTTAAGAATTAGTAAAATAATTATTGTTTATCTACAAATTAAATTAATTAAGGCTATATAGCATCTTGAGGGGGATGGAGGGGGTTGGGGTACAAATCCTTCAACTAGGGGAGGGATATGATAAACCAATCAAGTTTCTTGTTATTGAGGAGGGCAAGAGCTTTCTTCCCATTCTTGAGTATATATATAATCCTTGTGGGAAGGGGACAGAACTTTTCTAAGCCTTCCTCCAACTTCAGATGAGCTGAAAGGATCAGATTTATGTGTATAGGGAGGTAATCTCTCCACATTTCCTTCCTTCCTCATCAGTTCACTTTTTACCAACCAAAGCGAGGATCTCCAACACTTCCCCTTATCCCTCCTCCAGTCCTCCAAGTACACATACTCTAAGTTCCACATCAATGATTTGGTGAGACTACAAAATCAGTTGAAATTGGAGATTACAATAGTAACAATACTTGATACCACTATCCTTCCCTCTCTCATGAATCTGGCATGAATTTATCTATTCTCACCCAGCTTAACAAGCAGCGCAATATCTTTCTGCTCCTAACATGGGGTTGAACATGGCTGCCAAACCCCTCTTGAGATTGCTGCATTAGAAAGTCAAGTACCATAGGAGTACGTGCGAGAAGCTGCAAAGAAAAACTACATTTGACGTGAGCAGATAGCTCAAACAATGGTTGTACGTTGAAAAATCAGTAGAAGTTAGCAGTTGCACAAATCAGAATGTAAAACCTCTTGCTCATACTCGTAACGCCGAGCAGAGGGTATATGGCAATCACTGGTTTGATCCTCAATAATTTCAGGCAAGACAGTGAGCATCTCTAAAACAGCATTATTTCCATTATCTTGGCTCTGTAAATTCTGCAGGCTGTAGAACAACTTCTCGATGGGCTTTCCATGCTCTACAGCATGAAGTACAAGCATAGAGAGTGCAAGACAGATTTGGGTTAACAGCTGCTTTGACACACACAAAAAAAAGGGAGCATCAGCAAAGACTTTGACGATAATACGTAAGACGGCTAACATAATGAGAAGAAATCTCATTTGAATACCTGAGGAGGGCCTGAACTAAATCTTTTAGCAGCTACGAGAAGCGCATTTAGGAGTGCATCCTTTGCTGCTAAATGCAAATTGTATCCTTCATTTTGAATCTGCAGGGAGATGAAAACAAGTCAACTAAAATTGATCATGCTACAATCCAGAGGCAATATTCTAGAAATAGTTGACAATATAATCAAATACGATGAATCGTTAAAAAATTATATATGAGGGCATCACATTGATATGATAGAAAAACAATGCGAGTTAAGGGTTAGGTTTAGAAATAATAACAACATATATAAATCATAAGAAGGAGTAGTGGAGTAGGAGTTGTGTCGACTGAGAAGAGGGTTCAAGTAGAGAAAGAGTGGAGAAGATAGAAAGAGAGACCTTCCGCTTGAGAATCTGGGCGGCAAAAAACTCGACCTCGTAATCGGAAAGGAATAGGTGAGGGTGGTCGGAAGTAAGAATAGAAGTGGCGACTCCCCAAGCAGCGTCGGTCTGCTGGAACTGGACGAGCCACTGATTAGCTGCGACGCGGTTGCAGGATTGAGTATCGTGATTGAGGACGTGGACGGCCTGGGCTACCTTGATGTGGAGCTCCATACACAGAATTCAAATTTATTGTTAATGATGAAAATGAAAAAGAACCACCAGGAAGTGACGTCTGTTACTGTAGTCTGTCTGTCTCTCTCTCTCTCTCACTCACTCGGGGTCAGGGGTGCCCGCGTCCAT
>NC_026159.1:2085773-2123455 GCF_000512975.1 Sesamum indicum
TCTTTTTTCTTTTACAACTTCTGCTGAGTGCCTACTTCCGCTCTGATTTGATCCGATGGTTAATGGACGGACGCGCAAGTGTTCACATACAACTGGGAACAGGATGGATAAAATAAATAATTAAATTATACTTGCCCGAGTGCCTGCCTCCTCCTCCTCCTCCTCATTTCTTAATTTTCTTTTCTACTACTACTACATCATAAGCTTTTAAAAATATTTTTCTGAGAGAGACTTTTGACTAAATCATCTTGCCCCTCACTCACTTGATTGATTTCCCTGCCAACGCAAGACTGTTCATTTTGGATGATGATACTTGAAAATATATATTTTTATAATATAACAGAATATTTCATTCTCAATTTATTGGTAATAGTAATATCCACGAGAAAATAGAAAAAAAAAAAGAGTGGAATAAATACATATTTCTAAAGATTATATTGAAATTCATTGAGTAATGAGATTCTAATAGTTAACATACCCACCACAGAGCTAGCAATAAATTTAGGAAACTTAGTAATAATATCGGATATAATTATTCAATTCTTAGAAACAGATAGTTTACCAACCAATTAATTATCCAAAAACCAGTAGTTTACCAACCTGGCCAATTAATGCTGCTGGTTAAGTTGAACCGCCTGTTTTGCCGGGTGAATTGCCGTTGAGAAACGATATGTAGGTGATGTCTGAGCGGAAAGATCTGGTATAAAATCCTGTCGATCGCCTCCTGCTCCTCTCTCTGAAATCTGAATCCCCCATTATCATCACCCTCTTTTCAGACTGCGAGGAGGTAAGAAACATAAATCCAGGCAATACTTCTTCCTTTTGTGGTTACATACACGTCGTCGGTTGAATCATTTATTTTTCGAGAAATTGCAGTATCAATGGCTTAATGTTGGATGTGATTTCTCAAAATCTTGTCCGATGCACAGAAAAGAGAGAATTGACTATCCCTCTCTCTCTCTCTCTCTTTTTTTTTCTTTTCCCCCTTCTCTGTTTGAGTGATTTAGTTTCAATGATTTCTGGATTGCTTTTTCCCCTTCAATTTGATTTGTTGTGGACTTGATTCGCATTGCAACACTATCCATGACTTTCCTCCTTCAGTCATCACTGATCTTTGTACCAAATTATGGAACAATGTAACATGCACTTCATATCACTTGCGCCACCCTTGGTCATTTCCTCTCAATTACTTCTACTGATGGGGGTTACCGGAACTGAGTATTATTCTAGGCTTTAGATTCTACATGTTTATAATGCAGCTCGTGTAATTATTTAAGAGATTGAAGGACCTATCCCTCAGATATCAAGTTCGAATTCGAGTCAAGCCTCAATACTAACAATTCGTCATAACAATCGTGATAGTTTTGGATGGCTCCCACTCCGTTTGACCCCTAAAAAAGGAAACAAACATTGCCCTCCCTTTCCCAGTTTCTTCTCTTTCTTCTTTTTTGATTTGGCGGCATGCTAGGACAAGGGCTTGTTTTTTCAGGAGACATCTTGTCCAAAAGTAAGAAACAGGTTTTCCTTCTGGGGCAGGAGTTGATGCAATAATGTTTCAAGCCATTTCCTTATTTATTTTGGTTTCCCTTTTCCTGTTTTCTATTTTCCTTACTCTTGGAGCTGACTGTTTTATCTTACATCAGAAAACTCTCTGTCCCAACCAATGAGAAATGGATCAATTTCCAATGATGGTTGTTCAAGTTCAACTTCTTTAAGCAGTCAACAAGATGTGGAGGATGATAGGATGATTGCTGTTGTACTATCTGAAGAGTATGCTAAATTAGATGGTTCAGTAGGTCGAAGGATATCGAGTCTTGCACCTGTTCCTGTAAGACTGCTTCATTACATGAAACAATGACATAAAGTTACTTGAGATTTTCAATTCATTCTTATATGATGTCTTGTGGTCTTACTTTATCATTTTTATTAATTAGGTAGTATATATGGCAGTTATTGATGGAGAAGTGAGTTATTGTTTTATGCAGATATTACCAGCTTCACCTGATCTTTCCAGAGAAAATAATTGGTTCTGTCTTTGTTTTTCCAAAATGCTGGTTTAGAATTTCAGCTTTTGAGATACTCCATTATGCACTTGAAAAGATAAAGAAAACATTTTCTTAAATATCTAATATGGAAAAGAAAGAAAAAACCCGAATTTATCGCTGTTTCCATTTCAGGAAAGCAGGATTTGTTGACCCATGAGGTTAATTTGTTCATAGTATGATTGGCAGGGTAGTGACTGGAGAGTAACTTCTAGATATTCATACGTTTTCTGAAGGAGACAGAGACAGAGAAAATCATAAAACTCTTTAGACTTTCTGTAGGTCCCTGGTGTTCCAAACACTTTATTGCACTCAACAACCTTCTTCTCAAAATGCATACAACAACTTAGTCCACATCAAACTATTTGTATCAACTCAAGTGCAACATTATTAATACTTTATTCTTGGAAGTATTGAAACAAGATTTGAATCAGTGCAACTAAGTTTCAATGGTCTTTGTCTTCATTGGATTCGTATAGTTAAGTAAACCTGGTGAACATATGTTCATAAACTGAACCTATTTGGATTAAAAGGACAACCGTTGAATATATGAAGACTAGACTTCAATATAGTTACAGCATCAGGATTTTCAATTGTTCCAGGAGCCAGGTAATAGCGAAATTGAAAGAATTGGATGTGGAAAGATGGTTTAATTTCTGAACTCATATTTGATTCTCATGCTCCCGTGAATGCTTGCTACTTTGTGGAGTCCAATATCAAGTGAAGAGGAGTTTCAACTTTTCAAATTTTCCTTGGAAGGTTTTAAAATTTTCTGAATATTGGTATTTAGAGCACTTTATCCTGTATGCACATGTTTCCAAGCATCAGTTTCATGGATGGCTAGTAACATGACCAAGCTCCACTGGAAGGTTATAAATGCTTCGTGTTATGCCAAGGTGCAAGGGAAATACTTCCTAGAACAGTTAAAGTTCTTATTAATACGTCTTTTTATGAATGCCTGAGAGATAAAAATGATGTTTGTTTGGAAGATTTTTCTTTATATTCTCTTGGCCTTTTCTGTTTAGTTTGTCAAATTGATCTATCCTCAGAAACTTGTTTTGGAAAAACACCTAGATAAGACCCAAGGGTACAAAGGTCCAGCTAAGAAGATTGTGTTCGTGACATTACATTTGAAGCTAAGACCGTAAAGGATCTTTTATTGCTAAGATATTCTCCCATAGAATATGGGTTTTTTGCCCTTCTGTGATAAGACACGTCATCATTCCAATATTATCTTTTCAACTTGACCAATTCCTTTGTTTTTCACCAAATATACATCAATTCCATCTGTTTTACTTTTTCACTTTATGTTTCAGCACATTCCAAGGATAAATTTGCACTTTCCTTCCTCAAGTGACTCAAATTTGGACTACCAACGGCTCCTCCAGAGGTATGTTGATATAGTTCTGGTCTCACTGAATCACCTAGCGCTGGCAATCTCTGTGTTTCTGATGATCAAAGATGGCTGTGTTGGGGTTTTCTGTCTGTTTAATCTGTGATATTTTGGGAGTAAACTCTGAACCACTGCAGCTGCAAACACAGGAAGACTTATGGTCTTTTACAGGATGATGTTTCCGCAAATTGAACAGAAGGAAAGAGGGCTAAACTTCTTTGTCGCCTAGATTTAAAAGTGATTGTAATTGAGGAACTGGTACTTGATGTTACTGAGAAGATCTAAAATTGGATGCTGTCTGAGCTACCTTTTTTCTCTTACACTTGATTGCTTGTATACAATGAGGAAAGCAATCACTTGATAACAAACCAAGTTGTAACTTTGTGCTGGTTCTAATTAGAGAACTAGATCCATTTCTGTAAACAGATTTATTCATAAAAAGGTGAAGTTGCTTTAGGTGTCTGTTGCTGAGAGTATAATATTACAAAGTTTAACTTGAACACAAATGAAATGCATGTGGGCTGCAAACTACAGATTTGAGCAATGAAATGCTAATCCACGGGGATATGAGAAAACTCTGAAAAAACTTACATGTAGGCTGAAGTAGGAAGACTGGCTAGAACTTTGATTGAACATCCTATAAGCTAAAATATTCATATCTCTGCCATGTTGGACCTGATGCTCCATTCCAAATAGTTTAGAAGGATCTCTGATTGACTCAGTCTTCTCCATGAGGAGCTAACTACATTCATTGTGTTGCCAGGAAGTACTTGATACTGAAAAGGGGCTTTGTGCTTTAAGTTATGAAGATATACAAAATATGAGGGTTTCTTTGGTAGTAAAAGGATTCAATATAGAACCTCGACTGGTTTATATTTCATATTCCGTATTGTATTTTTCCTTGTTTCCCAAATGCTGATTAAGATCATATTGCTAATGATTGATCAAAGAACTTGAATTATTCCTGTTCATGATTAAAATACATATTGTGAAATAATTTCCATGTTTTATTTCTTTGACAGTTTAATTGCTATTTTATATATTCAGGCTCAAAGTCTATGGCTTATACGAGGTGAAGGTCTCGGGAGATGGGAATTGTCAGGTTTGTTCAACTTTTTTAGACAGTTTGGTTTTTGTCTTTTATCTATTGACTTTTTTTCTCTAGTTTCGTGCACTTTCAGATCAGATTTATAGATCACCTGAGTACCACAAACATGTCCGCAAAGAGGTTGTGAAACAGGTTGGTTTAATGGTTGAACTTTATCTGCAGCTTGAAATATAAACTTTACATGTTGATTTTTTCTAGTGTCTAGCAATAGTCTTCTGCCTATCTTAGTTAACAAGAAATGGAAAACCGTTATTAGAAGTCTGACTTTGTGCACTTATTATTTCATGTATTTTTCCAGCTTAAAGATAACCATGCTCTATATGAAGGATATGTACCCATGAAGTTCAAATCCTACTACAAGAAAATGGCTAAGTAGGGTCTTCCTAGTGCTTCATGAACTCTGTTGTATGTCTAATTTTTGCATTTGCTTTTGAATTTTCCCATTATATGGCATTTCAGGTCAGGTGAATGGGGGGACCATGTTACACTACAAGCAGCAGCTGATAAAGTAGGGTACTCTGCTTGTTTTCCTGGACTCTTGTGTTAGACAAAACTATGCTCATTGTGTGCAAGTTTTCCTATGTGAATGTAGCTCAAAGATTTTAGCAGTATTTCTTTGTCTTTTGAGTTCAAAATCTGCTTTGTCATACGAAATGCTGAAGCAACTGATAATTTGCCAATGCACAACTTCTGACAGCTAGTATATTGATCTGTTACTAGTGCTATTATTATCTTACTTCCTTCTATATCTCGTGTGTAGATCGTCTTTTATCACATAATGACACGTTTATTTCGTGTTGTGGCTTTCTAGATGTATGTATCCTGCCTGATAGTGACATCTGAATATATTTAACGTACGAGGATGTGAAAAATCAGTTTACTTGGTCATTATAATGCAGTTTGCAGCAAAGATCTGTCTGTTGACATCATTCAGAGATACTTGTTTTGTTGAAATTGTTCCGCGGCATCAGGTTCCTGTGCGAGGTACAAGTACTTGCAGTAATGAAAGACCTTTTTTTGTTTATGAAATGTATGGTGTTTGCTTTATTCATGTGCCATGTTTTTGTTGTTGGCATCTAAACCTATCCAGTTTCTTGTGACACTTAATTACAGACGAACTATGCTTTGGTTATAATCTAGTTGCTAAATGGAAAGCATGACCAAATTTATTTTTGAGGCACCTCAACGTAAATGCAGCTTATTTATTTAAATTAGAAAAAAACATAACTCCAACTATACCCCAATTTGGTGAATAGTTGCAAAAGTAGACTGCGTTGTTAGTAGTTTCTTGTTAATTTTTCTTTTTCTTGCTAATGACTTGACACAATTTTTCTTCTTTTAATGTAATTTTATTAATTATTGCTTATTATATAATTAATATATAATATAACTAATTATTTATGTATTAATTAGTAATTAGTATTTTAATTATATAATATTATGAATTTTGTTACTCCGTATTTTTATAATTAAAAAAATATACTAAATGTCTAATTGAATTTTAACAACTAATAAAATTGAATTACATACAAATAATGTATTCAAATATTGGTTTCATTATTTTGCAGTCTACAGCCCTGCCTTGGCACATTAGTTTGATGCAATGGAGCTTGGCTTTTTTGTGGGTACAAATTTGTTGTTTTGCCCATGCTTGGGACCAATTCATCTAATTAGGGGAATTCCAGTAGTTTGTCGTCGACCCAGATGAGCCGAGACATACAGTAGTATCGTCAAACAATTGAAATTCTGTGACATCGCAATACTTAGAGGTCAGAAAGACTTAGAATATATCTTTTTATACGGCATTAAATCACAGTATTGCATAACCATTGATATGTAGCGCATACCTTTTGAGAATTAAGAGCATGGGATTCCAAACTGATTCTATTTATCACATGAACACTCCTTGGGTGTAACACTCACGTTCTCAAAATCGCCATGGGAGTGTCCATGTGGCAAATGGAGCTAGTTTGGAATTCCTTGCTCTCAAAAGTTGTGTTGTATATATGCTTAATGTTGCATCAGTGGTTAAGCAATACTATGATTTTAATGCCTTATAAAATGACATATTCTAAGTTTTTCCAACCTTTAATGGTAGAAGAATATTGGGATATCCCAGAATTTCAATTGGTCCACAGTAGTACTCGATGGGTCTCTACTCGTTTGGGTCGACGACAAACTGCTAGGATTCCTAAATGATATGGACTGGCCCCAAGCATGGGCCAAGCAGTTGTGTCCAATCACAAGAAAAAGCCAAGCTCAATCGCATCAAACTAATGTGCCAAGGCGGGGTCATAGACGGCAAAATAATGAAGCCAATACTTGAATATTTTATTTTTATTTGTATATAATTTTCAATTTTATTAATTGTTAAAATTCGATTAAACATTTAAATATCTTTTAATTATAAAAATATCAAATAAAAATCATAATATTATATAATAAAAAATAGTAATTATTAATTAATACATAAATATGATAAGTAGTATATTATATAATAACCAATAATTACTAAAATTTAAAAAAAAAATTGTGTTAAGTCGATAGTGCTACTAATGACTTCAAGATTTTTTTTTAAAAACATGGGTGAGTTGTTAGTATTACTCACAGCTCATCCTACTTTGCAATTAATCACCAAAAGGGGTATAGTTGCAATCTTTTTTATTAATAATTAAACAAATAAGCCAATAAATGCTTTATAACACATCAAGGGCCAAAGTATCGCTTGTATTAAAAAGTTAATAGACAACTAAATAACTTATTAGAATCGAGTGTTTTCATTCTCTCGAGATGCAAGGTTTCTTTATTGATACAATAAACAATGCGATGAGATTTCGCCTTTGATGATTCCGGATGTTATTGTAATTTTTTGTACTTGTTCTGCAGAGCTTTGGCTAAGCTTTTGGTCTGAGGTGCATTACAATTCACTTTATGAACTTCAAGGTTTGTACAACCATCGGATAGAACTTAATTTCTGGTTACATTTGGTCAAGATAAAATGGAAACTTTAAGGCAAGATGGAGAAAGATGAGAGAGAAGAAGGCAGAAAATCTTGAGAGAAGATAATGAAGACAAATATGCAGTGCCCAATTATTTCATTTGGCATTCAGAAATTGTTCTGTTGTGCAGATGCTCCATTGCATCACAAGCCGAGGAGGAAGCATTGGTTGTTCTAAATGGCAAAAACATTTCATGCTTGTTATCTGGTAATTTTTAAAGATTTGCAGGAAATCTTGATTCCTCATGCTGTCTTGCATTTTATTTACCATCTCTGCTTGTATTAGATGTTTTAGCTGATAAGCTGTCTCCGAGTTACAATGGGATGAGTACTTGAAATTTGTCCTTGAATTATATTGATTTCTTTATTTTATTTTCGTGTATACTAGGATTGTACTGATGAAACGTAGATTATGTACTTTTTACACCAGTACTAACTAAAGGCATGACCTTATTGAAAGTGTATTCGGAATATGGCCTAGAGAATAAATAAATAAATATTAGGAAGAATTATATTATTTGGGTTTAAGAAAATTAATTTTACTTTTTCTTGTAGCTAGTAGCCGTTAAAACTGAAGGATGTAAGCAGTTTATGTTTTTCAAGAAAAAATTTACATATTTTTGCATCTTCTAATCTACATTTTTCTTTCTTTTTACCAACCCCCATTTCTGAAACTGAGAACGCAACACGCTCCCAATTTTCCATCTGCCGCCCCCGGTATTGTGTGTGCTTTTGTGTACGTATATATATGTGAACGTATTTATTAATCACTTTCATCATATTGACCGTACCATCTGTGTATATAAAAAAATTCATCTCTCCAACCAAATGGCAATGAGAGTCAATTAAGAAACAATCATATAAAGTATAGAAAATATTTACTTTTTAAATTATTTTGAAATCTGTGAAAGATAAATTGGATAATATGGGATGGAGGAAGTCACTATTAATGAACTAAAGTCGATCCAATTCCCGAGTGATCAGGTGGACTCTATAAATCAACATCACTTGTTTGTTCTATTTTATTGTTGTAAATGCTGTCAGTGTTTCTTTTTAACTTCTTATCAAATTAAATTATCCTTGCAATATAATAATTGTTAAGAATAATGACGTAAATTAATATTAATTTTATTTTAAAATTAGTTTTAATTTATTAATTTGAAACATTTAACTTAGACATTGCTTTGTAATCTTTGTATGTATATGTATGTATATACACTTTTAGTTCGTTGAACTATATTAGTTTATCAATGTAACTATTAATTCTTTAATTTTATTTCTTGGTTCATGTATGTACTTTTTTTTTTTAACTTTTTAAGAATGTATATATTTGATTTCCTTGAACCTACTATCTTCTCTTATAACTTTCCGTAAGCATAATAAAAAAAAAATAAAACTGCTAAAATCGTTCAAATCAAATCAAGTCTAATCATTTATCATAATTTGTTGAACAAATCGTAATTTTAAAAATTTAGAGTATAACTACACCATACTTATTATTTAATTTTGGTTTAGTACTAAAAAAAGCAAACCATTAAATATATATTTTTAATTATTTAAATTACATATAAAAATAATTTGATCAAATTAATAAATGTTAAATTTGGGACTCAAAGTTAAAAAAAGCCCATGATTTTTCTTTTTTTCAGAGGATAAAATAAAAATTAGAGATGAAAATCCTTTCTGTTGGAGAACATCACTTTCAAACTTCTGAAGACAATTATATCTTTATTTCTTCCTTTTTAATTCCAAGTTCCGATTATTCAGGTAATTTTATTTCCTTTCGTTCTTTTTCTTGTTCCTTCTTCTCTTTTTCTTCCTTTCCATTGTAGTGTAAAAACTTAGTCAAATAAAAGAAATTTTGCAAGAGTAGTTTGAAAGAAGTCATCATTATGTTTAACTCTATATTAAATTAAATATCTTTTTTGTGAATTTCATTGTTTTGATTTTGTTGATATTAAGTTTTCTATTTCTCTTGGAAGTTCATACAAATTGAATATTTATTAGTTGAAAATTGACCTTCAAGATGGTTTTTAAATACTTTAAGTTGTACTGTGTCTTGGTTACTATGCATTTAATTTTAATTAATTTGAAAGCTTATTACTCTTTATTACTTAAAGACTTTAAACTATGTATGTTTTTAAGTAATTATGTATTTAACTTCCACTATTCCAATAATTTGTTACTTATCCTCAATTAAAAAGTTAAATTTATATATATGTTTTTACTTTTTGTTAGTCAACATGTAGTTTTTTTTCATTATAAGTGTTAAAATTGTAAAATTGCATTGAAATATAAAACTGCACTTTCTATTTGTGTTTTGAAAGTAACAATTTGACATAATATTTCGTAAAATCATCAATGACAATCGATTTAAAAATAGATTAAAAAAATTAAAATTGCATCGTACTCATTATTATTATTATTATATAGTCTCACATCATTTGCTCAACCGACAATCAAATTATACGAGCTAACTAAAAAAAAATAGTTTTTCTACTTAATTCTTATTAAGATTATATGCTGAAAAATGTATAATATGTTGCTTTATATCTCAATCATGATTTTAGGAAAGGTAACTGTTAAGGTAATCGACTGTTACTATATTTTAATAAAAATGTTATGCTTAATTGATTTTTAGCAATTAGTTAATTTATTGTTCGTGTCATTTTAAAGTGTAATACTTGAGATAACGGTATTTTTGACATAAACACAAAATCAATGAAGCCTAATTCAAAGTGTATGAAATATTATCTATTATATAACAGGAGTTGGTCTCTATAATAGCGGATGTTTAAAAAAAAAATATCGCTTTTACTTAAAAAAAAAAAAACAAAAATATAAAACAAAGTTAGTTATAATATGTATTTTATAAAATTGTGAATTAAGTGAAATTGACTCTAGCAGAATTAATTATGGGCCAAACTGGCCTAATTATTATAAATGTTGCTTAATGTAATAAAAAAAACAGGAGGTGGAGTCTTATTACTCCTTGGATTAAGGATCATTGAATTGAATACAGTGCGTACGTAGTTGTTGATTTTGACTTATATATTTTGTAAAGGAAGGGAAAGTTGAATTAGTATTTGTACAAACTAAAACTCCGTAATAACTGATAATAAACAAAATAAACACGATATACTTATGGTGCAGAATTTGTGTGGATTAGTGTGAATTTATTGTAACATGAATTTATTATGTATTTTTAAATTAGAAAACAAAACAAAACAAAAGAAGAGAGTGTGTGTGATGGGGATGGGCCAGACAGTGAAGCAGACGTGCTACGCAACAGACAAGAGTTAATATACAAGAGAGATGAGATGGATGGACGGATGGAACCCATTAATTCTCCGATGATACATATGTTGTTGTATGGATTTGCAGAGTGGGAGTGAGGAGGAAGGCAGAAGTAGAAATAGAAGGGTAAGGGTGGAGGATCATCAAATTCAAATTCAACTTCAAGGATGCCCATCTCCATATACTCTGCCGTTTCTCCCTCTTCTTGCAGTAGGACTAGTAGTATTTATCACTATCATCACCACCACCATCACCCCCCACTTCCTCTTCCTCTTCCTCTTCCTCCTCGCCGTTCTAACATTATCGATAACAGTTATAATATTAATTTTTTTAAGAAAGACGGACAGCGCCGTAGAGTCAGGCAAGAATTTATTTTTATTAGTAGTGCATCATCCTTGCTGTCCCCCTACTCCTCTTACATAAATAATAATAATAATTATTATTATTATAATAAAGAAGAAGAAGAAAATCGGAGGAGACTGTACTGTTGCGCTTGCGTTCCCTCATACAATTCAAAGTCCAAGCACCAGTGGTGGAATTGGAATCGGAATTGGAATACTCCACCTTCTCTAACTCTTTACTTGGTCAACCACCCTTCTTTCCGTCCCCGTTCCCGTCGATCCCCAGGATTGCCGCCCATGTCTGATCCTCTCACCAACGGATCTTCATCTCTCTCTTCCAACCCAGCTGCTTTCACCACTTCCAATCACCTGCGCCATGTCGAGTCTATGTCCACCCTGCCCTCCGGCGCCGGTCAGATTTCCAAATTGAATGCTGTCATTCTCGGTGAGGCGCTTGCTTCCGAGGAGGATGATCTTATCGTCCCCAGCCAAGATTTCTCTGCACAAGCTCACGTCCCCTCCCCTGACAAGGTTCCGTTCTATCATTTCATTCCCGCTTTCCATAATTTTTATTATCACTTGTATTATTCTCTCTGATCCCTCCCCCTTCTAGTTTCTTATCTATCAATTACTCATAAACCCCCCTACTTTCCATTGTGCTGGTGCAGTATCTGGAGATGTACAAAAGTTCCATTGAGGACCCCGCCGGATTCTGGTCTGACATTGCGTCCCAGTTTTACTGGAAAGAGAAATGGGGTCAACCCGTTTACTCTGAGAATCTCGATATTCGCAAGGGAAGAATCCACATCGAGGTCATTGCTCTCCCTTTCCTTTCCTTCTCTTCCCTACTCTTTTCACTCTTAACCTGTGGATGCTCATTCTGTTTCGCATCAGTGGTTCAAGGGTGGGATTACCAACATCTGCTACAACTGTCTGGATAAAAACATTGCTGCGGGGAATGGTGAAAAGATTGCCATCTATTGGGAAGGAAACGAACCTGGTGTTGGCGCCTCATTGACTTACAACCAACTCCTGCAGAGAGTTTGCCAGGTTGCTTTTCCATTTGCTTTTTTCTTCCCCTTACCAGATGTCATGGAATCTTGCGACCTGCAAGTCAGCTAATGTTTTATGCCAACAGTTAGCAAATTACTTGAAAGACATTGGCATCCAGAAGGGTGATGCTGTTTTGATTTATCTACCCATGCTAATGGAACTGCCAATAGCTATGCTGGCTTGTGCTCGCATTGGCGCTGTTCACTCGGTATTCTACAAATATTTGGTATCTTTCTTGTTTTTATCATTTACCTCCTCAGAAATATAAACTTTTATCTGCGGCGATGATCAGGTTGTTTTTGCTGGATTCTCATCTGAATCTCTAGCCCAGAGGATCACGGATTGCAAACCAAAGGTTTTAATAACCTGCAATGCTGTTCGAAGAGGACCCAAGACCATCCATCTAAAAGACATAGTTGATACTGCATTGGCGGAATCTGCTCAGAGTGGCGCCGTTGTAGGTAAGTATATGAACGTTTTTGCTTTCTGGTTCAACTGCAATTCTGACTCTTACTACAATTACTTTTAACTTAATTGTGTAAGAAGATTATTATTAGCTGTGAAATAGGAGGAAATAGTGAAGAATTCCGTCATTACCAGAACCATGGGAGATTCTGGCTCATTATGAGTAAGGAGCTAATGTCCTCTGCTGTTATGTAAATTAGGAGTCCAATTATGCACAGGAAATAAAACCCTAATAGTCATCACCGGACCATGACTACTGGAAACTCTGAGCTGTTTCTGTTATTCTAATAACAAGAAAAAGTAAGCTGTGCAAAATAGCATTCTAGGAGGCAATGGACAACATAAAAGTAATAATCTCTTGGAACTTGAATAACAACACTGAAAAATTAAGACATATGGACCTCAGGCACTTAATTATTAAGTAATTTGATGAGCATAGAAGTCATAACATGAAACAATAGTGTATTAAGATAAAGCAGTCCACATGTTTCCCAATACAGACTTGAGGTTATTTATGACAATCCTGTCATCCTAACTCTCCAGATTTCTCCAAAATGATGAATGAAAATCTTTGAATTTCTCACATGAACTTCACTGTTGCAAAACAAGAATTTACTCTGCCCATGCTTAGTCGTTTGCTTGGTTGGTTTTGTTTGCTGCCTGCTAGATGAACTGAATGGAGATCAAATTACGTAAAGAGTATGTTCCCTCTGATATCTATTCTGCTCTATTAGTTTCATCTTCACTAATTATATTGCCTTGTGGTTCAGTTAGTATGTTGTGATGTATTCCTTAGGGACATAGCTTTCAGAAAGATATATGCATCTGAATTTCCTCGTGGTATTTAGTATTTATTTGTTCCGCAGATGTGTGCTTGACCTATGAAAACAACACTGCCTTGAAGAAGGAAAGCACTAAGTGGGTGGAGGGAAGAGATACTTGGTGGCAGGTTGGCTGACAAAGAAAAAGAAAAACGTTATATCTGACCCATTGTCACTCCGATAGGCTGAATCTCTTAAATTATTTAGCTATTATTAGTGAGGCCCTGTTAATGGAGCTGCAAATCTCCTAGTTCCTGCTTTTCAGCATTTAATCATTCATGTCTCCATACCTTCCAGGATGCTGTTCCTAAATATCCCGATACTTGTGATGTGGAATGGGTTGATGCAGAAGATCCACTTTTCTTGCTTTATACTAGTGGAAGCACTGGAAAACCCAAGGTATCAAGGCTTTGGAATTATGAGATAATTTACACTTTTGCTTATGCATCAACTTGGTGAAAAAAGTTATTGTTGGTTGATCTGTAAGGGAGTCCTGCATACAACTGGAGGATACATGGTGTATACAGCTACAACATTTAAATATGTGTTTGACTATAAACCATCAGATATATACTGGTATTCCTGGACCTGCTTCCTTACGATGTTCATTTCTGAATTTTGAATTGTGTATTGTAAGTTTCTGACCTACTTTGTTATATATTCATTCTGTAGGTGTACAGCTGACTGTGGTTGGATTACTGGCCACAGCTATGTCACTTATGGTCCTCTGCTGAATGGAGCAACTGTTGTGGTTTTTGAAGGGGTATTTGTTTGAGTACATGTGGGCTAATTTTATCAGTAACATTACTAGATGTTACATGAAAATGTCTTAACTGATCATCCATGTATAGGGGCAGCTGCAGGGATAGATTATGGGTACATTAACTGTAGGACTTTGAGCTTCTAGATATTTTCATCTTCACAAGAAGGCATGATGCTGCATCCTGCATTTAGTCATTTGTGATGCCTCTAATTGAGTTGCTTGGGCTGCAAATCAAATGCAATCGTGTGATCCTGCAAATATGTTAATCAATGATTTAGCACTGGAGGAGCCATAGTTAGGCAGGGGCTGATCCCCTAACATCTTAGCATTACTTTGAATTTCCTGCAGGTTCCTACTTATCCTGATCCCGGACGTTGCTGGGACATAGTTGACAAATATAAGGTGTCCATATTCTACACTGCCCCCACATTGGTGCGCTCTCTGATGCGTGAAGGAGATGAGGCAAGAATAGGACACACTTGACACTTTTAATTGCTGTTTGTATATATCTATATATGATTTGTTGACTGCATGAGGTTTTCTTTCGTTGGGTGCCATTTGGTGGATGGATAATGCCTTGCTTTTCCCTTCCGGGATGTCTGGTAAATATTGGAAGTAGAAGGTGGTGATTATCTCTTGCTGATTTATTTTTCCTGTGAAGGCATCAATGTATATAGTTAGCGACTAAGATGTAAGAGAAGTTTTTGCTCTTATGCATAATGAAGAATGGGCTAATCCTGGAAAATATTGGAAAGGAACTTTACAAGCAAACTTGAAGGCATGACTGGACTATGGACTTCACTTGCTGAACTATAATTTGAAAATGCGATATATATGAGCAACCTTTAAAGCTTATATCATCATGTACAATATATTGGAAAGACATGAGTTTGTATTGTTGGGATTTATTCATAGCACTTAACTGGGCGGCAGACAGAATCTTCCTTATGCAGGATTGTATAGTAGGTCTGATTCTGCACAAATGACCGAGTTTGGACTGTTTGACAACCTATTCATTCTCTAAAGATGCCTGATTAATGGTACTCTTGTAGATAGGATCAGCTTGCCTGATCACTACCACTGGGGACAAGTCATCCAATCTAATTTGACAAGCTCTCCAGAAAATATCTAGTCCTTTTCTATTTTCTCTCTTCTTCCTCATTAACATGGCTGAAAGCCAAGCAGTATTATAGATATAATTGATTTGTATTGCTTGAGATGACACCTCTTTGTATGACTGTGAACACAAGCTTCATATTTTCTGTTATGTCTTTAATAAATCCTTCAAACCATTAGTACAGAATTTGTGAAATCATAAGTGCTACCAAATGAAAAGAATAAAAAGATAGGCCTTTGTCGATCACAGTTTGCTAATGAATTTTCTTCTCAAGTTAGTTGTCTTTAACCCTTCATTTTCTCTATAATTTCTTTTATTAGCATGTCTAACCTTTGAAGCTTCTTTAAAGTTATCTGGTCTGTTGTTAGTTCCTTCCATCCTAATCAGAGTTTTCTTCATTTGGCTCCATCTATAATCTTTGCAAATTACATGCCCCCTCATTCTCATAACTAAATATAATCCTATTTTATGGTAATATTCTTCTATATATGTTGTCATTATAATTCCTTGTTCCCTAAGTTTTAGTATCTCTTTGGATAAGCTCAGATAATAATGTGAAACTACCATCATTTTGTATCTTCCTAAGACCACCATAAAATTGAGTGCATTATTACTTCACAACTTTTTCTAATACGTGTTAAAATGTTCACTCACAATTTATTACTGAAATGTTGGCTGAGTTTTATGCGTGAAGATTGCCCAATCTAATGAATCAGATTTGAAGTTTACCTTCTGAACTTAGTGTACATATTTCATGTACCATAGTTTTTGAAGTGTTCATTACTGTTAATCATTACTGATTCTTATCCTCTATCCAAGAAAAAAGATATAAGAATTGAAAGGAAGAGTGAAAAGAAGAGACAAAACTAATGAAAAATGCTGAGTTATTATGTTAAACTTGCAGCATGTCACCCGATATTCACGGAAATCCTTGCGAGTCCTTGGCAGTGTGGGTGAACCCATTAATCCAAGCGCATGGAGGTTTTTAATTTATCCTTGAAACTTTTGTTACCGTTATATTTCCTCATGTCAATACTGGTATTATATTTCTGGAACACGCATAAGCTGAAGTATCTGTGTTATGTTATCTTTATATAACCAGGTGGTTTTTCAATTTAGTTGGAGAATCAAGATGTCCCATTTCTGACACTTGGTGGCAAACAGAGACGGGGGGTTTCATGGTAGATTTGGTTGTTTTATTTGATTTTGTCTTACTGCAAACAACCGTAATATAAATATCTGTTGAATTATTCATCTCTATTACCTTGCAGATCACTCCTTTACCAGGTGCTTGGCCACAGAAACCTGGTTCTGCTACTTTTCCATTCTTTGGCATCCAGGTATTGTATTTGATACATTACTAGATGCATGCACATGGCCTTATGTACATACATTACATATGTTGTGTGTTTTACAGACTACAGAGATGTGTATAATTTTTGTATGAGAATATATACGTGTATGTATTGTTGCTACTTTGCATCTATACATTTTCTCTGTTGTGCATGAGATCAATCTTTAGATTACCCAGTTAATTTGAATAAAGAAAATCTAGGAATGCAAAGGGATGGTATCACTGTATTTTAATTCTATTAGGCTATACATGAGGCGCATTGATGACATTCATCCTGCTAATGCAGCCTGTCATAGTGGATGAGAAGGGTGTTGAAATTGAAGGGGAGTGCAGCGGATATTTATGTGTAAAAAGCTCTTGGCCTGGGGCATTTCGAACGCTTTATGGAGATCATGAAAGATATGAAACAACGTACTTCAGTGCCTTCCCTGGCTACTATTTCAGTGGAGATGGTTGCAGCAGGTAGTATTTCGTGGGAGAAATCCAAAAATTACTTTATACATATATGGTTAATTATACCCTCCCCTCCAAAAATATATCACCTTTCCCTCTATAAAACTTCAGAAATTTCAGTTACAACCCCTCCAAAGAATACTTTGTTAAGCCAAACTGACGTAGTCAAATTCTCAGTTTACCCTTAATTTAGAAAGAATAAAAAAAATAATCAAGCAATAAATTTATTAAAACGACCATTATGTTTATGGAGGTATTTGTAATTTTTATATTTTGAAAGGAATGTCTTTGTAAGGTTCTTTTTCTTAATATTTTGAAGCAGCATTTGAATTTATAATAGAAAATTTTCTATAACCAAAATTACTTTAATAAAGACATTTTTAGTAATATCATTGTAAGTTTGGCCTTGTGTTGTGCAAAAATGGAAGTAATAGGGTCATGATGCTATTATGATAATTACTATTATCATTAAGTTTATTGCCAATAACTTATAGAGCATATTTAAAACAAATTTTTTGAGAATTAGGCTTTGAGATTTATTGTTGATTTAGAAATCATCGAACTATTTTTATTTTTATATTAATTTTTCTAGACATTGTTTTCATTTTTCTACCCTATAACACCAAAAGATATGTTTGAACAAAATATTTTTATGTGATGGATGCAAGAATAACTATAGCCTTATCTTATTATGTTTATATGTATAAAAATATTAAAAACCAGAAAACTATTATCTTTTTTCATCTTCAACTATTATAAACCATAATAAGTATTCTATTTTATTTACCCCCTTTTAATTATATGACATTAAATTTACACTCGTACAAGTTTTAAAATATTACCTAAGGACAATTTGACCAATAAAATATAAAAATCTTTCAATGTTAGGGGTAAAATTGGAGTTCACTTAAAGTTTAGTAGGTGTGATTGTAAATGGGGTATTTGCGGAAGAGATGTGAATGTAATGTTTGAAGTGTTTTGGAAAAAAAGTATAATTTTGTGTTTTGGAGGGATCTTAGGTAAATAACTCTCTGTGTGCATATGTTTGTGATTTCCTTTCTACGTTTCCATCTTGAATATATATTTATATGTTGATAATTTAGGGACAAGGATGGTTACCACTGGCTCACAGGCAGAGTTGATGATGTTATTAACGTGAGGTACTTGTGTTCACTTTCATCTTTTTCATGTTTCGGAGTGACAAACCACCTTTTTTGCTGGTCTTTCCTCTTCTTACTGTAATTAAAGCCAGAAAGAAGAGGTCAAAAGAGTGAGAGAAAAGGTTGAATGCACAAATTTGATTGAGACATGCAACCAGAGGTAGATTAATCAGTGTGCTACAAATCTAGCAGCCTAAGAAATGTCTTATTCTGTTGCCCATTAACAGCAGAAGTTCAATCCACCTCTGTGCTAAATTATCAAACACACATTAATGCAGAGAGGACCTAGGTGTAAGAAGTTTGGGATCTCCTCTTCTTTTTTCTTCCAGGATCTTTTTCCTATGTGGGGGTTAAGAACTGGTTTCTTTCTAAGCAGAAAGAAACTAAGCACTTTTTCTTGTGGAACAAGTGATTAATGAGAACAGACCTGAATCCCACACCCCAGCCCACCCACAAAAAAAAAAAAAAGAGAAAGGAGACACCAAGGAAAAGAAAAGTAAAAAGGACATACCTAAAAAGAGGAAAACAGAAACTAGAACACTAGTTTCAGCTTCTACTTCCAGAGGAAAAGAAAAGAAAGGGAAAATGGTTACCAGATGAGGCTTAATACTATTTTGCTTAAGTAGTTACAGTTGTTTTATCAGGGTTTATTTGTTCTTTCTTATATAAAATATAGTGGACATCGCATTGGCACCGCAGAGGTGGAATCTGCTTTAGTTTCCCATCCCCAGTGCGCTGAAGCTGCTGTCGTTGGTGTTGAGCATGAGGTACCTTTATATAATTTGATCTCACTGGTATATATGATTCATTACCCACATTTCTCCACTCTTGAACCTCTACTTCCAAGCTCAGCTTCAGCCATCATAATTTTGAATACGATCTTAGGTTAAAGGGCAGGGCATATATGCGTTTGTTACTCTGGTTGAAGGCGTTCCTTACAGTGATGATCTTCGAAAAAGTCTTATAATGACTGTGAGAAAGCAGGTGCATTGGAACTTTCCTATCTTTATCATTTTGCAAAAGACAAAAGTTGAATTGCATTACAGCCTCATTCTTTAAACTGTTCTTCTTTTATGCATTGCTACTATCATGGGCAATAATTATTTGTGATTAAATGGGTAAAGCTGCAGCTTTCTACTGTTATTGTTACTGGTACAGGTTAAGTAGCCACTCTGTTGTACTACGTAGAACCAAAAAACCATATGACCATTGTTTGTTGAAATCCTGCATACTCAAATCTTATCAACCAATAAAACTGGGTTAAGCTTACGGTTTTGGCAAAAGTAAGCTTTATCAATATTATGAATGATGAGATTACTCTGCTGAACACCTACTTTTGGCCAAGTCGTCTTCTCTGGATCATGCAAACTTGCATGTTTAGATGGTTTCAAACGTCCTTAGAACATTGTTACTGATAAGGAGACGAGCTTGGGAATGTGATAAAAAAAGGAAATGTAGGTATAGTTTGTTTCTTAATTTTCTCTAGTGCTTTTGAAAATTGACAAGAGTCACAAGATACAATAACAAGTAACTGTTACTGCTGTAGGATAGAGAGCTGTAGAATGTTACAAGGGGAAGAGAGGAAACTACAAGAACTTACCTTGTTAATATTTGTGAAAAGCAATAGGAGTTATATAGAGAAACAAATATAGAGGATAGAGCAGCCTGGAGGGTCTCTTTCTGTATGGAAGGCAGCTCTAGCAAGCATAGTAAAAGTAAGCATTTTGGTAACAATAAGGTGTCCCAGCTCTGTAATCCTATTTATATATTGATAATTCATTATTTAAGATCATTCGATCATTTATTTATTCTTAGAGAAATAATGGTTGGAGGTGGTGGTGGTGATGGGGAAAAACAAACAAATTGGTTCTACATGTGCATGACAGTATTGCACTTTATTATTACAGCTCCTGACCAAATGTAATTATTCTAAGGACATTAAAATGTCAAACCTGTATCTTACAAAGTTATTATGTTGGGATTCAGATTGGTGCATTCGCAGCACCGGACAAAATCCACTGGGCTCCAAGTCTACCAAAGACAAGAAGCGGAAAGATAATGAGACGAATTTTAAGGAAAATTGCTTCCAGGCAATTAGATGAGCTTGGGGATATAAGCACACTGGCAGATCCTGCGGTGGTTGATCAGCTTATTGCACTTGCTGAGGGTTGATTTCGAACTGTGGAGCGGCAAGAAATTGATGCTGGTGCCATTGAGAAATTAGCTGGCAAGACATCGCCATAGAGTAAAGCATGTTGTTCCCCACCTGCCAACTTATGCACTATGTGTCGTGCTGTAATCTTCAAAGTGTGTTCAAAATAGTTACAGAACTTGTGTCAATCATGCAGAGTACTGCAGGAACTTTGGTCCTGAAGCATATTTGGTTTGTAATGAGATTGGGGATTCGATCAATAAAATTTATATTTCTGTTAGAAACTGTTTATTCATTAACTTGACAAGTTGATGGTTCATTTGTTTTGGAAAATTTGATACACCGCACTGGAAATGGCAGTACACTGTGACATATCATAAGTTAATTTAGATTTGGGGAGAAGAAGACATACATCACGAATGTATATCAGTATTTTTATAAGACATAAAAAATTAAAGTCATATTTTACTTTTAATTTATCTTACAATAATACAAAATAAAGCTACACATATTAAAACCCCAAAAGATTACATATTTATTTTTATCTCTCTATTTCTCAAAATTAAGCAAAATGTATATCGTTTTTCGCCTCTCCCTCTGGAGGATGGGGTATTTTCTGAACAGGAACGGCGAAACACGGTCTCAGTAAGTAAAGCAGCAAAATGGCATGATATAAACAGGAATTGTTGTTTTTTTCTCTATCGTGGAGCTAAACAATGAACGTGCATTGCGCGTTGACACCTCGGGACGATAATTGAAATTTTAATTTGTACAAAGTAAAAATTGCATTTCCCTTTGATGTTAATTCTCATTGTTTTTATATTTGGTTTTTAATCCTAAACAATTTTTTCTTTTTCCAAAATTTATACTATATATTAAGGAAAAGCATGTTTTTAGTAGTTTTATACAGAAAAATATAAAAAAAGGTTGTCTTCAGAATAATTTTTATACATCTTCCCACGAAAACAAATGAAGAGGAAAAGGAGTGAAAAAATATCCTGAATTGGAATATATAATTGATGAAGAACTCCACTAACTGAGATCTAACTTGGGCCCAACCACTTCAATCAAGTATTTCTTCTCCCTCTTGCTCTTTCTTTCTAGAATACATTTATAGAATAAATAGCCAAGAAAAAGAAAAGAAAAAAGATTCTTTTCTCATAGAATAGTTATTAATTAGTGTTATAACAAGAATGTGGAAATTTCTAAAAACTTTTTCAGAAATTCAAACTTCCATAATGGTCTAGAGGTAGAACAGGGGTGGGTTATGATTCTTTCATCCTATCATTTGATTATTAGCATAATCGAAAAGTGAGTTAATAGCTAAATGTAATTCCAACTGTAAAATCAGAGAGCAAAGTGTTTGATAAAATAAAGGAACCTGTGGCTAGCTTTTGAAAGGTCGGATACAAATAATTGTTATATAAAGGAGCAACAACATATAAAAAGAAAAGAACAATTCCGGGTGTGGCTTGGTTTAGAAACAATTAGCTCCAACCAAGTAACCCAAGCCTTAAAGCGCTAGGAACAAATCGCTTTCTCCAATACCTCTTGCAACTCCCCACTCTTGTATGCCTCTGTTCTCACAATTCATGAAATATGTGAGACTTCCATTACATGAAAACCTAAAACTGAAATTTTGCTAAAGCAAGTTGCAAATTACAGTCTACAACCAAACCATTTCAAAGGAAATTTTTGTCTATGACTAAGCATAATCGAAGAACACCTCCAATTTCTTCCACATTCCTTGTTAGATGTTTCCACTGATTATAAGCAGTTTCTTCTTTCTTCCCTAACTTGTGTAATCCAATGATTATAGTGTGTTGCCCAAGAAACACTTTTGGACTGAGTCTAAGCTAGGATAAAGGCTGTTAAGCAAGAACACTACAAGAAAACCTATACCTTGATTCTTGATCTGAAGGAAGGAGTATGGTTGTTGAGCATGGAAGGGCATAAGCAAGCTCATGTCTTAATTTGAACTAGGGAGTATGGTTGTCGAGCACAGGAGGCTAGAGCAAAGCCTGTATACGACTGTATCTTAATCTGACTACATTAACATTTTCCTAGTCTCATTCTCAATCTCTTTGCTCCCATTGATCAGGACATAAATTTGAACACCATTGTTATTATAGTCTGTTTCAGACTCAAGCTGTAAAATCATCGTGATTTTCCCAACTGAGAAGCAGGTTAATCATTCTAAATCTCAGGAAATCATAGGTAATTAGTCCCCATTTCTTTGAGAGAACTAGAAAGATATAATTTGTTTCCATGTCAGTAAGAAAATGTGAACTACAAGATCAAACAAATTACAGGAAGTTAATTATAATAAATGATCCGATTTGGGTTCCTGTACGGCTTGAAACTTAAGGGGGACCAAAAAAAAAAAAACGAAACTAGAAGAATCATAAAACCAATTGCCAACAATAACATCATGATAATGCACGAAAGAAGGATAAAAATATAGGCTTACCTACAGTAATGTCACAGCCACCAAAGAAGTCGCCGTCAATGTACAATTGCGGAAAAGTTGGCCAGCTGGAATACTCCTTCAATCCCTGACGTAACATTTCATTTTCCAGGATATTTATGGTTTCAAAAGGCACATTCAAGGATTTCAGTATCTGCACAACAGTATTTGAAAATCCACACTGGGGGAATTCCTTAGTTCCTTTGATGAAGACAACTACCTTGTGTGAGGTAACAACTTTATCCAAGGTAGTCTTCAACTCAGGCGTTAGAGCTGCAGCAGCATTAAGGACAAACACAGAAAGACCAACTAAATTACAATCAACTGAATTAGCAATATTCCAACAAAATTATGATAAAATAAATAAAGTAATGTTGCTTTTTCCAGTAATATCATCATGACTTTCGAAGTCATGTGCGGTAGCAATACCAAACCAAATACGACAGGATTCCACCATTAAGATAGATGATTAAAACACTTAGGAAAGGAGGAAAGACTTGGATTGAGTTAAACGGAGGTGCCAAATTACAACAGAGTACGTATAGTTAGGTTGTGGAGTTAGAGAATTGAGATCAGACATAAATGATAAATCAATTTCAATTAATCAATTACTTGGGGCATGGGAAGGGAAGAGAGCAAAACAGAGGAAATTTGGTAGGAGATACCTGAATAACATCGAAAGGAGCTCGTCTTTCTACCAGTAGAATCAAGTCTCGATGAATTAGCCTTCATCCCTGTGGTAGTAGTACAATTAGGAAGGCGATGGTTCTGGTGGGGGCGGAGGCGGCTAAACGGAGCTAATATAGGAGTCGCCACCGGCGAGCAGTTATTCAACGCCACAATTTGCAGACGCAAGGCCATCTCACTCAAAACTCGATATCAAGATCGTTCCGAGATCAAGAAACAGAATTACAACTTCCGACCTACCTCACCTTAGTGTGTATGCCCAAAGTGAGGAGAGAAATTATTAGAAGAACGCCTTATAGTTTTTTCTTTCTTTTTATTTTTATTTTTATTAATAATCACGAATGGAACACGTGAACCATACAGATAAAAACCCTTCTAATTTCTTTCTATTAATATAAGTGATTATTACTACAATTTTTCTATTTCTAGAGTCGTTTAAAATTAGATATCATGCTCACACCCTCCACGAGGAATGGACGGCAACCAACCACAAAACAACATATAACAGATATACTATATATATATTAGAAAAAAACAGGGAAACTGGTAACTGGTAACTGGTAATTGGTAATTGGTAAACGTAAAGTATTAGCCATTAGGGTTTTAGGTGGTCTCCATCTCCATCTCCTCCTTGGCCTCAAAAGTCTACCTCAGTCAGAAGCTGCTTCATTTCCGGCCACGGCCAAACAATCTCTTTCAGGTACTCTTCATGGTTGTATAAATATAAAGATAACTACTAATATCTTTGATTGGGATCTGCGTGTACTCAACTTGCTCGCTTACTACTTGTATCTTGTTATTTCTACTTGTTGGTTGGTAAAAACAAAATGGTTATAGGCTAATTAAAAGAATTCATATATGTTTCATCTATTGGTTCCAATGGATGATATGATTAGACCTCCTTCTTTGATTTTGACGTTTTCCCCCTTTCATTTCACATTTGAAGGTCTATGCGGCTCCTTTATAAGTATTTCTCTTTGTAATGGCATATCGATATCCGATATTCCCCGAATTTATTTGTATCGGTTAAAAAAATTCAGGATAATTTGCATTTTGCACCCTCGAATTGTAAAGTGATTGTACAATGCAACTTTAAATTCTAAAAATAATACTGCATACTCTTTAATTATATATTTATTGGTACCTTGCATCCGCCACTTGTTTCCAGCGAATATTAATTATCTCCCTTCCAAAATAAAGTATGAATATAAAAGGTTTTAGTAATTATTATTGTTTGATAATTTTTTTTTCCATAGTTTATGATCTCTTTATCGTCTCTATTTCTATTACTTCGGTCCTATATTCTAAGTATGGCTCTTATCTCTATATTGTGTAATCTTAGTTATAATATACACTCCAGTCTTTGTAATTTTTTCTTACCATTTTTCAAAATAAAATCAAGCCTTAAAAATTAAGAAAAATATATTATAATGTTTGACATGAATTATTTTAAAGAAATAAGTGGAGCATGTTGCTGAATTGAGAGCATCAAAATAAGTAGTATTAGTGGGTGAGAATGAAAAAAAACGGGGGTTATAGTTAAAAGAGATCAAGCTAATATGTGTTTTCGGGGGTGCAAGTTTATAAAGGATGATCTATTTTAAAAGTGAAAAGTGCCAAAAATAATTGTAGTTTGGAGGGAAGATAACTAAATTAACAAAAAATCTTTTATATTCATGTTGAGATAATTTTCCGGAAGGAAAAGTCGCTGGAAACAATTGTAGAGTGCATGGTGCCAATAAATATATAATTAAAAGGTGCAAAGTGCTATTTTTCAATTTAAGGTTGCATTATGCAAAACTTCTATAATTCGAGGATGCAAATGCCACTTATCCCAAAATTCAGGTAATATCTGATGGAATGAGCATATACCACGACATTAGCCGTGTAATAGGCAGATATTATAGCAAATTGTTTCTGATTTTACTGTATTGTTTTGGATCTTCTCTCTATCATTATAATAGAGCTTATATTTGCTTTATTCAAATGCTTTGTGCTATGATTTAGTGGATGCGTCATTATATATGGAAGGATGCTTGCTGCTATACTTTATACGGACCTTCTTTTTCTAGATATATATTGTTGACAAAATATATGATAGTTATTTGTTCATAATTTTTTGAGTATTCAATATAGTACTTGTAACATATCTCTTAAATTCTATTAACAATGAGAGTACTGTTTCTTGTGCTTCTAAAGTTATGATGATCCATGCCTGTATTTCTGCACAATGTTTGCAGGCTTTTTGGTTCTTGCTTAGTCTGAATTGAAATGGCAGATGGTCATGAATCTGATAAAAACATTGAGATTTGGAAAATCAAGAAATTGATTAAGGCATTGGAATCTGCTAGAGGGAATGGAACCAGCATGATTTCACTTATAATGCCTCCCAGGGATCAGATCTCAAGGGTTACGAAGATGCTTGGTGATGAGTTTGGAACAGCTTCAAATATCAAAAGTAGGGTTAATCGTCAATCGGTACTTGGCGCTATTACTTCAGCCCAACAGCGGCTAAAACTTTACAATAAGGTTCCTCCAAATGGCTTGGTTCTTTACACTGGAACTATTGTTACTGAAGATGGCAAGGAGAAGAAGGTGACAATTGATTTTGAGCCTTTTAAACCCATAAATGCATCTTTATACCTGTGTGATAACAAGTTTCATACAGAAGCTTTAAATGAACTTTTGGAATCTGATGACAAATTTGGTTTTATAGTCATGGATGGGAATGGCACCCTTTTCGGCACATTAAGTGGAAATACACGAGAGGTCCTTCATAAGTTTACTGTTGATCTTCCAAAGAAGCATGGACGTGGAGGACAATCAGCTCTTCGTTTTGCACGTCTGAGGATGGAGAAACGGCACAACTATGTCAGAAAGACTGCAGAACTTGCTACACAGTTCTTCATTAATCCAAATACCAGCCAGCCTAATGTCGCCGGCCTTATACTTGCTGGTTCTGCTGACTTCAAGACTGAACTGAGCCAATCAGATATGTTTGATCCCCGATTACAGGCTAAGATACTTAATGTCGTTGATGTTTCCTATGGCGGGGAAAATGGTTTCAATCAAGCTATTGAGTTGTCTGCGGAAATTCTTTCCAATGTTAAGTTCATTCAGGAGAAACGCTTAATTGGTAAGTATTTCGAGGAGATCAGTCAGGACACTGGGAAATATGTATTTGGTGTAGATGATACATTGAAGACTCTGGAAATGGGTGCTGTGGAAATCTTGATCGTATGGGAGAATCTGGATATAACTAGATATGTTTTGAAAAACAGTGTCACAGGTGAGATGGTCATTAAGCACCTGAAAAAGGAGCAAGAGTCTGATCAGAGTAATTTTAAGGACATGGCCACCTCTGCAGAGTTGGAAGTTCAGGAAAAAATGCCATTGCTTGAGTGGTTTGCCAATGAGTACAGAAGGTTTGGTTGCATGCTTGAATTTGTGACAAATAAATCACAGGAGGGGTCACAATTTTGCAGGGGATTTGGTGGGATTGGGGGAGTTCTTCGTTATCAGCTTGACATAAGATCATTTGATGAGGTGTCCGATGAAGGTGAAATGTATGAAGATTCTGATTAGAGTTGCAGACAATTGAAATTTACAAAGAAGAACCACATGCTATTGCAAGTGATGTTATGTTGTACTGAAACCTAGATTCTATAATTTTCCTGACTGCATTAGATTGGTTGTTCTTTTCCTTAGAATGGTTGTTGGCATGAAGGCAAACACTAGGCTGTAGATTGTGGATGGCCCTTGCTATGGAATGAGAATACATAGCATCATGTTCTTGACTTTAAGTTGGTTCTCCTTTTCACGAATGACCATCTAAGATACAGCAGAGAGTTATTGAGATAAAGAGTGAAAACTAGTACTTTCATCACTGGGAAATTTGGTGCTGTTCATGTGAATTTGCATTCATATAAGTTGTGAATAGTTAAATTAACACATGATGATATCATGTGTGATATAATGACTCACAGCTTATGTGAAGACAAATTTACATGGGCGGCATCACCAAGCCCTTGTCGCTTGTGTTCCTGCTTTTCTCTTTTTCCTTGGGAACTACTTTTTCTTCTCAGTTCTGTTTTTCTGTTTCCTTATTCTTTAGCCTTTCACTTTCGCTTTGCTCTTTGTTAGAGGAAAAAAAAAAAAAAAGGAAACCGATTCTTCCTTCCCTCTTTTCCATAACCATCACGCGGGTACGATGAAAAGTGGAAGCCAACTTATTCTTTAGCCTTTCACTTTCGCTTTGCTCTTTGTTAGAGGAAAAAAAAAAAAAAAGGAAACCGATTCTTCCTTCCCTCTTTTCCATAACCATCACGCGGGTACGATGAAAAGTGGAAGCCAAGCCAGGCCTTGAAATTGTTAAGACACTTGTCGCATATGAGCCTCTCCAGCGTCCATCTGCTAATACCTGTAAAATATGGTTCAAACTGACTCCACCAAAATGCTGAAGAAGGTAATGGGAATGCTCGTTTCCAAATATTTGTCCATGAAAGCTAAGATGAGAGCTATGGAGACTCCTCTCATCATGCACTGGCTTCTGTTGCGGGATAACAAGGTGGTCCCGCATCTCATCTATCAGAGGAGATGCTCTAACCTGCCCAACGCAATTGAAGTTGAAGATTACCAGTCAGACACCCTTGCTGCACATCTTAACAACTTTATTGCTTTAGCTCCAGCGGGCATAGTGCAGCTGGCAGACGGCAAGATGGGAACAAAGGAAGATGATGAGCATCTGCAGAAATACTGTAACCTGTCCACGACAGTTGAATTTGAGGATTACCAATCTCACAACTATGCCACTCCTACTTACAGATCCAATGCTACTAATCCAGTCAGCATAGCGCAGTTGGCAGAGGAAAATCACGAGAATCCAAATTTGAGACACTCGTTTATTGAAGACAACCAAATGAAGGATCATTCGATATCTGTTATAGAGATTGTAAAGAATGCAAAAGAGGGACAAGGGAAGGAGTTCAGGCTGGAGGACGACATAGACCAGGTGGCTGACTTGTTTATTAAATGATTTCATTACCACATTAGATTGCAGAAGTCCCAATCCGAGCCCGCATCCTCCTAGTTCTCAGTCTAATCATCTTTCTTGCTTCCTATCTGTTAGTATAAAAAATTAAACCATCTCTTTTAGTTTAAATAATACCCCCTTTTGACTGTTGGGAATTAGTTAAATTTGACGGGATTTGAAGAAAGACAAGTTGTAAAACTTTTAAGGTTTAATTTACCTGAGATAATTGTATTATATTCTGTAATGTAAACAACACACATAGACATATTTCCAATGTGTTTCTGTTGGAAACAAGAATTCTTTTGCACAGAATTAATTAAGAGTATATTTGAATTGATAGATTTCAATTTGAGGGAATAATTTAAAAATAGTATTTTGAATTACTTAATATTAAAAAAAATTGAAATATACCAATATATTCAATAAATCATAATTCAAATTTAAAACTAATTAAAATCTTCCAAACTTAAAATTATTTAAAAAGATCTACACACATTTCAGTATGCCACATACACCAGAATCATTGTTGATGATAAGTTCTCTATTTCAGAAAACTATAAAATTGGCAACATCGGCACATTTGACTTGTGTTCTTGAATTTTTGAAATATAAAATTATAAATATTTTCATGGAACTAAATCTTTTAAGCTATTAAATGTACTTATTGAATTTACAATTAAAAAAAGAAATAAATGTTAAAAGAAGATTTAATTATGATTTAACTATAAATTAATTTGTTATGAGAATTTCTGAACAGACGCTTCTCTATATAGTTATCGATTATCTTAAAGGGCAGCGATTTCTTTTTTCTTTTCTTTTTTGTCTTCCACCCACACGCATGCCCAGCCACACATACATCCAGGTGACCAATAAAGAACCTTAGTCAGCGAACACCAAGAGAAGCCCAGTAGAGTGCCCCAGCCCACCTGGAGTTCAGGCGGATGGGGAACCACATGGTTACACCCTGGACATCCACATAGGACAAACAATCACTGACACTCATCCCGAAGCCAACGAAAGACATAATAATCAGCCGTCAATTCTATTGGTGACTTGGCGGCCCCAGAGTAGTAGGAATTCATCTTTTGCCAACCATAAACACCCAGCGCAACGCCATGACTTTCCGCCAAAAACACACACACTAAAGACAGACGGCGCAATTATCCCTTCTCTTAACCTTCTCTTCCTTCGACAGCTTATCTTTCCAGTACTATTGTCCTGTCCACTTCCGGATTTACTTAAAATTTACTCGATATCATGCTTCATGCGGTACATTAACAGTATCTTGCAGGAAACTAAAAGTTTTCCAATTTTTCTAATTATGCACCACTTTGGTAAAAAACAGTATCCTGGAGGAAACCACTCGGGCACATATCTGATTAACTACTTCGACTGATTTTCACGGGAAAGCTAAAAACAGCGAGATTAGAAGTTCCCTTTTCCAGAACAATGAGAACATATCCAACTGAGTTCTCAAAAATACAAAGGCCTGAAACAGAGTATAAAAGTCAGTCTAGGATGAATGTTGTGCATGTGAACCAGTCCTACATGCTCTATGGAAGCGTTCTTGTTCCCAGTAAATGCTCACCATCCTCATCAATCCTACTCCAACCTGGGGCTCTAAAGGAGAATAACTTGGTCCCATCGAGAACATTCCCTCTGAAACCATTTATTTTAGATGGAACCATAGGCATCACAAGAACTGATGATGCATGAATTGATTCTTCTCCCAAACCCAATGATAATGAACAAGCAGCCTGTACAAAGACCAAGTTTTGCAGGTATTATTACTACTTATATTCACCATCAATTCAAGAGAGCTAACAAAGCAATGTCAGAACCTTAGTCTTGACAATCAAGCTTGCAGCTTTCATCTGCACCATGCGCAGAAGTGATTTCATGTCTTTAATTTGTGAATCTCCAGCTGGCATGATAAGTCTGTAATTAATTGCACATTGTAAGTCCAGATGAGAACAACCGCAGTCAAACTAGTATTAATTTGGCCAACAGGCATAAAGGAGAAAGTAGTCGATTCTACATAAGATAAGGATCACCTGTCTATACCAATGAAAAAGGTGAGACTAGTAGTTAAATCAAGCAAGTCAAGTCCTCGACAAAATTGTGCCATACCTGTCCGCATTGTTTGGATGATTTGAAGTAACAGAAACCAGTGCTGTATCTTTGATTTCCCCTCCTGATAAAATCACTAAATGTTTACTATATTCAGAAAATGTCGCAATAAAATTATGAAAGGGAAGCCTATGACTATTGGCATACCTTTTGATTCATCAGGTGCCAACAAAGAAATGCCTATGAATACAGAAATCATTCCTAGTATGAACATTGTAGTTCGTAATGCATCAAATACCTGCTTAAAAAATATTCAATTAGTTAATCATATCATCCTCAAGTTCATGAAAGAGAATAAGAAGGTTGCAATAATTTACCAGGGCAAATGGCACAAACTAAACAATCTGAAGCCATATAACTACAGGAGTAACTTAGCCAATCAGATGAGAATAATCTAGGAAGTACAATCAAATGTTCTCATAGAAATAACTTAGCCAATTAGGCATATGGACTTAATTGCTATTAAATGCGTGCCACTAATAGTAACCCACTCTAAGGCATTCTTGAGCAATAAGAAACTTTGCCCGATGCTCAGCAACACAGAGGAGACTGGCATTCTCCCATTTAGGCAGACCACTATTTGAGAGCCTCAAAAAACTACCTTAACATATGTCAACAATAAATCTTTGGTCTTAGGTTGCAGCAACTGAATCTGGTCTCAAGAACTAAGCCCAAAAGATGAGATATATATTTTATGCGATCCAAGTGACGGTTCTTTTAGTAATCCAAAAATGCTATGTTGCAATTATATGAATTTGCAACAACCAAAAATTTTTCTTTTTATAAAAAAAACTAATAGTAGCTGACTTGCCCGCACAATGTCAAACTTAGAAAATGTGAGTTGAGGCTGGAGGGAGAACCTGATATTCCTGGAAATATACAAATCCTGTACAAATGGAGAAGAAAGTCCAAACAATCTGAAACATGGGGACAATGAGTATTGCATCAAACAGAGACAATCCTTCATTCAGCCTTGCCATCTGCAAACATGTTTCAAGACAATATCACCAATTAAACATAATTCATCAACTCATGTCGTAAACCATACTTGTATACCACCAGATCAATAATTAGATATGTGTTTGATGTTTACCCAAAACCCAGCCGTAGTAAAAAATAGTAGTAGTATGGAGTACATGAACCAACTATGCAACTGATAACCACTTGAGATGGACAATCTCAACAGATTAGATCTACAAAAGTAAGTAAGAATCAGCAATTGAAATGTTTTGAAAAGTCTTTGGTATGTAGAGGAAAGACATTGTAGCACAACTTACAGAGACTTCGCAAACAACACTGAACATGATCCCACAGCACCAGAAACAATAGCATAAGAAAGTGGGAGAAGCATGTGCCAGTAGGGCTTAATGTCATTCCCTGGAACAGCAAGCAGCAGTTCTCCTCTTCTGTAATTTCCAGAATTGACCGATTACAAGGACAAATATAGTGCTTGGTCATTGGGACATTAATGTAAAGAAAATAAATTAGATAAGCCTTATTTATCTCCTATCATTTTGAATTTCCATATCCTCCCACCTATATATTGAGTGATTCAAGCAGACAACAATAACCAGAATCAGGCAGTAAATCAGGAAAGTAGCATTTCCATACTTCTCTGCCAACTGCTCAGGTGTGTAAACTGTTGGGAGAAAAGAAGCAATCAAAACAAGTCTCAATTGGGACATTAATGTTGCGTAACTCTCTTAAGGTGATCCACATTAAAACAAAACACCATCAGTAGAATGATATAAGAACATCTTTTCCCTTTTGGGGATGACAGCGATGAAAAAAGAAACTTGCATCTCGAGACTATGTGACAAAATTAATCTGTTTTCAAACCTAAAATAGTGCTGATATTTTCAGTCAGTCAATGATGGTTAGAATGAGCATGGTACTGCTGCTGGCTAAGATCTCAATTCAATTGTATGTTTCTTTAAAGCAAATTCCTTAATGAAAGAGTAGTTTTCTCAATCACATGATTGGATTCAACTATATAGTTTAAATACTCCAAAATAGGAAACTATTGTGTCCTCCTAATCTGAAATAACAGTTCAGCAAAGACTGAATAGTAAAGGTCATATTTCAATTGCACATATCTAATTCAGCTAAAAGAGATACCTGCCATTGAAGAAGTAACTTATACTTGAGCTATAATACATTCTCCAACCAAGAATACAGAAATGATACAGTTTGGCTATCTGCGTCACACCTTATTCAGCAAAAGTATGAAAAAACAATATTTTAATTCAATCTACTTTTGTCTGTAGTTTCAATAAGTTAAGAGAACTTCCTTTCTAAAGAATATAAGGTCCCAGTTTAAAACAATATTCAATGGAACTCTCAGTTGTAATGGAGTTTATGGTTAGTGTATTCAAGTATTCTAATCAATATCTACAGTGATTCCTGTCACAAAGCTTACAAATTCCTCGTGGTGAATTCAAACTGAAATAGAAACTTACTATAACATCTAAAAACAATATAAGATGCAATTTTTTTTGGATGATTAACATGTGAAAAGATATACACTTTACACAGGATCAAAATTTCCTTGTTGCTACCATGCATGAAGCAACACGAGTATTTCCAGTAATGTCAATAAATACTAGGGGTGCTCACGGTGCACTTTCAAGTTTTCTCATAGCTATTTTCAAATTGCATTGCTCTTGGCAGTTTTATAAGATAATTTTTTAAATTGTCACTTTTAAAACCAAAATCAAAGGTGCAGTTTTGTGCGGTTTCCGGCAGTTTGTAAACTTATAACAAAAATAAAATATTGAAACTAACAAAAGAAAAAAAAACAAGTGTTTGTATGTGGCAAACAAAATTTAAGTTATTTACATATTAAATATATTGTCAAGAAAGAAAATGAAAATTAAAGACATTCTTGGTCAATCTTCAATAATTTATACTAGGTAATTAATACTCTAGACCAAGCAATTGAAAATTTGTAGGCACTAGACATAAGAGATTACAAATAAATATTAAAACATAACATAAAATATAAATGTGTCGTATTAAATAATTATTTTAAAAAAATTATTAAAACTTACTAAATTGTTGATTAAGCTTGTTGATCTCATTATATATAATAAAATAACAATTAAAATAATTAAAATTGTTCAACCATCATCACCATTATTACTATTATAATGATCTTTAGATTAATTCATAGGAATCACCAAGTTTTGACATAAATGTATAAGTAATAAAATAGATTGCATAATGCATATTATGTATCTTGATATAAGTATAAAACTCACAAATAGATATTAAAAATCATAAGTTAATTGTTAAGACTTGTCAATTTTAAAAAGTATAAGAGATTACAAATAGTATTAAAACATAAGAAAAAATTTATATGTATCATATTAAATAATTATAATTAAATAAAAAAATTATAATTACAAATATTAAATAATTTATATGTGTCATATTAAATAAAAAAAATTAGAATTTACTAAATTGTTGATTAAGCTTGTTTTTGTATAAAGATTAAATGTATAAATAAAAGTACCATAGTTTATTATTATCTAAAATAAAATGTATGATATTGATTAATAAATATAATATATGATCAATTTTGAGTATAACATTGAGAAACGAGAAGAGGAAAAGAACGAAGAGAGAAGACGGCAAGTGAGAGACAAAAGAGAGAAGAGGGAACGGGGATAAAAAAATAAAGGATGAAAAATGAATGAAAAATTGGAAAAATCAACAAATGGGCTTAAGAATAAACACATTTTGTTTTATAAAGTCCAAACTTTTTGTAATATGGATCTCTGATAATATATGAATTTTGGGGTTATATAATTTGAATATGAAATTCTTCTAAAAATATTAATTATTTTATCAAATTATTCTATATATATAGTTTAAAAAATTAATTATTAGCGGCGCGGTTCGATTTTTGGCGGTTTTTTTAAGCTCTAAATTAAAACCAAACCAATACCATGGTTTGATTTTACTCTAAATTCAGAATTGCGGTTTGAAAATTAAATCATAAAAAACGGTTCGATTAGGGCGGTTTGAATATTTTTTTATCACCCCTAATAAATACTTTAAAAGATTCTGGTTCCAAGCAAATTTCACTGCTGAATGTACAGGACCTTAACAAATGAAATGACAAACCTATAGAGCTCCCTGTTCAATTAACCAAAATGTACCAGAGTAGAAAAGCTTGTATTTAATTAAAAATTTAAGGGTAATTTACAACGACCTCTCTTGAGGTTTGACATAACTACGAATACTCTCTCGTTGTTTGAAAAATTATAAATACGCCCTGATGTTTGATGAAATTATATAATCTTTGGATGGAGGTATGAAATTGTCAACTTTGCTCTTACTATATATATATTTTTAAAATTAAAAACTTATAAAAAATTGAACTGGATGGGTGAAAAAATTTTAAAAATTATAAAAAAATTATCCATTTAATCCCTAAAAAAATAAAAAATAAATAAAATTATAATTTTTAATCCACAAGGACATTTTGGTCAATTCACCATAAAAAATGGATAAAAACCTAACGGATTGAGTTAATTACTAGATGGCCATTAAAATTAGAGAGGTATTTGATATTCATAATTATACCAAACCTTAGAGACGTCGTTGTAATTTACCCAAAATTTAATGCTGAAGAGGAAGCTAACTATATAAAGGAAGAAAAAGGTTCGACAAAAATCAGAAACATGTTAAACCTCAATTCTCAGATGACATACCTGGTGATTGGTGGTTTCCAAAAGCCACAAGGAAGATGTTCCCGAGAACAATAAAGGCTGTGGCAACAAGTACTCTGTAGAACAAGTAATTTGCGTGATGATACTTCTCATCTAGAAAGATAGGGTGAAAACAGATGAAAAAGAGATAAACACTTTGCTATATGGTTATAGTAGAGCTATAATCAACTTAAGAATTGAGACCCAAACATACTTGACAGTCACGGTTTTGTTCAGCACAAAGTAGGCAAATGCAATGTTCGAAACAAATTGGACAGATCCTAGAGCTGCAAGAAGGGACTGCAGAAACAAATAAAGACCAAAAAGAAAAAAAGAGAAAAGGAAGAACATTAACAAAGGCAAAATAAAACTTAACAAGATATAAGGGTTGCTGACAAAATAATCAAATGGTCCGGCATGCATCTATTAGCCATCAAGAAGTAAACATATATGATCTCCTCTTACATGGTTCATGCCAAAACCCAATTTTCTACATCATACACACCTGAGCAGCATAGCCGAATGAAATGAAATTAAGACAGTTTCCAAGAATGAAAAAAATGATACCTGCATATACTAACAACAAATTAGCTACCAATAAAAAATTGATGAAAGATGTTGCTTGTTAAATTGTTCAACAAGAAGCAACTAATGGTACCGATTCTCCAGGTTTGGAAGTATATAATAGGCTTCATTAACGCTTTTCCATTTGCCCCATCATTGCCAACTACAGAATGTCTTTCTCTCTGCAAATAAAACACACACAAAGGTCAGTGACAAAGAGAATAAGCATAGTATAACATATAGACAATCTTCTTTTCTTGTTTTACATCTTGTGTATTCCTCTACAGAAGCCGGAAAGGCCAAGGTGAGACCCTTTTAAAAATATCAGCATAGCACAAGATATTGTGCAATTATTAAAATTTGTTTACTAGCTCATGAGTATTCAATTCTAAAATAAAAAAAAGTTCTAGGTGGTACAGTGCTCTTGCTAATAAACCACCCCATAACATATATGCAAAAATCTTCCGCAACAACAAGATTATGTAAGAAAACCATGGGATCAGGTATCTCTGCATCTTGTTTTAATCTTAGGCCAACTATGGATGGTAGAGGCAAAAGAAAGAGCTTGCTTGGCCATCCAACTGACTTACAGATCCTGATGAGTTCAAAGAACCAGTCTTCTCTTCCATACTTCAGTCTTCATTAACATCTACTCTTAAGATACAGATTACACTTTTTTCATCCTCCTTTAATTTACCGGAGTGGCCAAAGCTCTCACAAACTAAATGGCTAAAACTTGTAACCTGTTAAAACTTAAAAGGTATTAAAAGCCTTTTAAATCTGTCTTCAATCATGCTTATCACCGATAAGTTCTTGTAGTCACCTACAACCTCAGGGTCATGGATCCATACCAATCAAGAAAGTTTGTGCTAGCTGTCAGCCAACCTTAATCAGTAGCTTTCTCAAGGACTCAGGCAATGGGCAATGCACTAAAAGATGATCCGGAAATTACATATATCCAAATGAGATGGATGAACCAAAAGATAATATAAGAACTACTAGATGAAGAACAGAGTTTAACGGGACAAATGAGCATCACTTATCCACTGTAAAGCTTTTTCTGAGAAATCCATAAGAATATTGAGACATGTCTATCAGCAATCAGTTTAGGGATAAAACTGGTGAGCTCAATGTACCTCGTCATGACCCAATTTAAGAAGGTTAGTCCCGAAGTTAATGGCAATGCTGCCAAAAAGATTGATGAATGCTCCAATAACCCACTCTCCCATAGATAAATGGAGTGCTGAAGACAGTTAACAAGTATGTAGGAAATACAGATGTTGTTCAACTGCATCCATCACTGATTTTGTTAGACCCAGTTCAAATGTAATTTACATCCATTATGAGATAAATGGTCTCAGCAGCTTCTACGCTGGAACTTGTTCATCGAAATTGTACCCCCAATGAGTTCTGCAGGCGGCTAGAGGGAATGGCAGGATGTAAATAGCTTTGAATTCAAAAGAGCCAAGTAAAGTAAAGTTGAGGAGGTTTCTAGCTGTGTCCCTGCAGTTAAGAATCAAACAAGAAAAACCTCAGGAGAGGGTATCAGTTTATTAAATAAAATCAAAAG